>NC_091132.1:141094605-141402105 GCF_040183065.1 Periplaneta americana
CATACTCAATCATTACCAGTACATAATTACATCACTATTACTATATACTTACCTCACTTCATTTTTACCTCACTACATACTTACCTCACTACTACTACTACATACTTACCTCACTACTACTTACGTACTCACCTCACTACTACTACATACTCACCTCACTACTGCTACATACTTACCTCACTAATACTACGTACCCATCTCACTACATACTTACCTCACTACTACTACATACCTTACTACTACTACACATTCACCTCACCACTACTACATACTCACCTCACTACTACTACATACCTACCTTACTATTGCTACATACTGATCTCACTACTCCTACATACTTACCTCACTACTACTACATACTTACCTCACTACTACTACATACTCACCCTACTACTGCTACACTCTTATCTCACTACTACTACATACTCACCTCACTACTACTACATACATACCTCACTACATACTAACCTCAATACTACTACATACTCACCTCACTACTAGTACATACTCATCTCACTACTACTACATACTTAACTCACAACATACTTACCTCACTATTACTACATACTCATCTCACTACTACTACATAATAACTATTACATACTCACCTCACTGCTACTACTAGTACATACTCACCCCACTACTACTACATATTTACCTCACTACTACTGCATACTCACCTCCTTATTACTACACACTCACCTCACTATTACTACATACTCATCTCACTTCTACTACATACTTACCTCACTATAACTACATACTCACTTCACTACTACTACATGCTTACCTCACAACTACTACATACTCACCTCACTACTGCTATATACTTACTTCACTACCACTAGTACATACTTACCTCACTACTACTACATACTTACGTCACTACTACTAAATACTTTCCTCACTACTACTGCATTCCTCACTACATACTCACCTCACTACTACTACATACTCACCTCTCTACTGCTAAATAGTTACCTTACTACTACATACTCATCTCACTAATACTACATACTCATCTCACTACTACTACTACATACTCACCTCACTACTAATACATACTTACCTCACTACTAATACTAACTTACCTCACTACTACTACATACTCATCTCACTATTACTACATACTCACCTCACTATTACTACATACTCACCTCACTACTACTACATAACTTATCTCACTACTACTACATACTTACCTCAATACTACTGCATACTTAACTCACTAATACTGCATACTTACCTTACTACATACTCACCTCAATACTACTACATACTAACCTCAGTACTACTACATACCTCACTACAAACTCACCTGACTACTACTACACTCACCTCCCTACTACTACTACATACTTATCTCACTACTAGTACATACTTACCTCAATATTACTACATACTTACCTCACTAATACTACATATTTAACTCACTACTACTACATACTTACCTCACTACTCCTACACAGTAATCTCACTACTTCTACATACTTACCTCACTACTACTACATACTCAACTCACTACTACTACATACTCACCTTACTACTATTGCATACTCACCTCACTACTACTACATACTCACCTCACTAATACTACATAATTAACTCACTACTACTACTTACTCACCTCACTACTACATACTCATCTCACTACTAATATATACTCACCTCACCACTACTACATACTTACGTCACTACTAACACACACTCAACCCTACTACTACTACATACTCACCTCACTACTACTACTACATATTCACCTCACTCCTACTACATACTTACCTCCCTACTACTACATACTTACCTCACAACTACTAAATACTCACCTCACTTTCTATATACTTACCTCACTACTACTACATACTTACCTCACTACTACCATATACTTACGTCAATACAACTACATACTTACCTCACTACTGCTATATACTCACCTCACTACCACCACATACTCACTTTACTACTACATACTTACCTCACTACCACTACATTCACACCTCACTACTACTACATACTTACCTCACTACTACTAGATACTTACCTCACTACTACTACATACTTACCACTACATACTCAATCATTACTAGTACATAATTACATCACTATTACTACATACTTACCTCACTACTACTACATACTTACCAGAAACTACTAATTACTTACCTCACTACATATTTACCTCACTACATACTTACCTCACTACTACTACTACATACTTACCTCACTACTACTTACGTACCTCACTAACACTACATACTCACCTCACTAATACTACATACTCACCTCACTACTGCTACATACTCACCTCACTACTACTACGCACCCAACTCACTACATACTTACCTCACTGCTACTTCATACCTCACTACTACTACACATTCACCTCACCTCTACTACATACTCACCTCACTACTACTACATACCTACCTTACTACTGCTACATACTCATCTCACTACTCCTACATACTTAGCTCACTACAACTACATACTTACCTCACTACTACTACATACTCACCCTACTATTGCTACACTCTTATCTCACTACTGCTACATATTCAGCTCACTACTACTACTACATACATACCTCACTACATACTAACCTCACTACTACTACATACTCACCTCAATACTACTACATACTCAACTCACTACTACTACATACTCATCTCACTACTACTACATACTTAACTCACAACATACTTACCTCACTATTACTGCATACCCATCCCACTACTACTACATAATCACCTCACTACTATTACATACTCACCTCACTGCTACTACTACTACATACTCACCCAACTACTACAACTACATATTTACCTCACTACTTCTGCATACTCACCTCATTATAACTACACACTCACCTCACTAATATTACATATTTACCTCACTACCACTACATACTCATCTCACTACTACTACATACTTACCTCACTTCAACTACATACTCACTTCACTACTGCTATATACTTACTTCACTACTACTAGTACATACTTACCTCACTACTACTACTTACTTACGTCACTACTACTACATACTTACCTCACAACTACTGCATTCCTCACTACATACTCACCTCACTACTACTACATACTCACCTCACTACTACTAAATAGTTACCTTACTACTACTACATACTCATCTCTCTACTACTACATACTCACCTCACTACTACTACTACATACTCACCTCACTACTACTATATACTTACCTCACTACTACTACATAATTACCTCAGTACTACTACATACTCACCTCACTACTATTACATACTCACCTCACTGCTACTACTACTACATACTCACCCCACTACTACTACATATTTACCTCACTACTACCACATGCTTACCTCACAACTACTACATACTCCCCTCACTACTGCTATATACTTACTCCACAACTACTACTATATACTTACCTCACTGCTTCTACATACTTACGTCACTACTACTACATACTTACCTCACTGCTACTACATACTTACGTCACTACTACTACATACTTACCTCACTACTACTGCATTCCTCACTACATACTCACCTCACTACTACTACATAATCACCTCACTACTGCTAAATAGTTACCTTACTACTACTACATACTCATCTCACTACTACTAAATACTCACCTCACTACTATTACTACATACTCACCTCACTACTACTATATACTTACCTCACTCCTACTACATAATTACCTCAATACTACTACATACTCACCTCACTAGTATTACATACTCACCTCACTGCTACTACTACTACATACTCACCCCACTACTACTACATATTTACCTCACTACTACCACATGCTTACCTCACAACTACTACATACTCACCTTACTACTGCTATATACTTACTTCACTACTACTACTACATACTTACCTCACTGCTACTACATACTTACGTCACTACTACTACATACTTACCTCTCTACTACTGCATTCCTCACTACATACTCACCTCACTACTACTACATAATCACCTCACTACTGCTAAATAGTTAGCTTACTACTACTACATACTCATCTCACTACTACTACATACTTACCTCACTACTATTTCTACATAATTACCTCACTACTATTACATACTCACCTCACTGCTACTACTACTACATACTCACCCCACTACTACTACATATTTACCTCACTACTACTGCATACTCACCTCATTATAAATACACACTCACCTCACTACTACTACATGCTTACCTCACAACTACTACATACTCACCTCACTACTGCTATATACTTACTTCACTACTACTAGTACATACTTACCTCACTACTACTACATACTTACGTCACTACTACTACATACTTACCTTACTACTACGGCATTCCTCACTACATACTCACCTCACTACTACTACATACTCACCTCACTACTGCTAAATAGTTACCTTACTACTACCACATACTCATCTCACTACTACTACATACTCACCTCACTACTACTACTACATACTCATCTCTCTACTACTATATACTTACCTCACTACTACTATATAATTACCTCAGTACTACTACATACTCACCTCACTACTATTACATACTCACCTCACTGCTACTACTTCTACTACATACTCACCCCACTACTACTACATATTTACCTCACTACTACCACATGCTTACCTCACAACTGCTACATACTCACCTCACTACTGCTATATACTTACTTCACTACTACTACTACATAGTTACCTCACTGCTACTACATACTTACGTCACTACTACTACATACTTACCTCGCTACTACTGCATTCCTCACTACATACTCACCTCACTACTACTACATAATCACCTCACTACTGCTAAATAGTTACCTTACTACTACTACATACTCATCTCACTACTACTACATACTCACCTCACTACTATTACTACATACTCTCCTCACTACTACTATATACTTACCTCACTACTACATAATTACCTCAGTACTACTACATACTCACCTCACTACTACTACATACTTACCTCACTACTACTACATACTCATCTCATTACTACTACATAATCACCTCTCTATTACTACTACATACTCACCTCACTACTACTGCATTCCTCACTACATACTCACCTCAGTACTACTACAAACTTACCTTACTACTACTACATACTCATCTCACAATTACTACAAACTCACCTCACTACTACTACTACATACTTACGTCACTACTACTACATACTCACCTCACTACTAATACATAATTACCTCACTACTACTACATACTTACCTCACTACTACTACATACTCATCTCACTATTTCTACATACTCACCTCACTATTACTACATACTCACCTCACTACTACTACTACTACATAACTTATCTCACTACTACTACATACTTACCTCAATACTACTACATACTTACCTCACTAATACTACATACTTACCTCACTACTACTACATACTTACCTCACTACTACTACTACATACTAACCTCACTACTATTATATACTTACCTCACTACTATGACAAACTTACCTCACTACTACTACATACTTACCTCACTACTACTACATACTTATCTCACTACTACTACAAACTTACCTCAATACTTCTACATACTTAGCTCACTAATACTACATACTTACCTCACTACTACTACATACCTACCGCACTACTACTACATACTAACCTCACTACTACTACATACTTACCTCACTTCTACTACATACTCACCTCACTACTACTACATACTCACCTCACTACTACTACATATTCATCTCACAACAATTACATACTCTCCACACTACTAATACATATTCATCTCACTACTACTACATACTCATCTCACTACTACTACATACTCACCTCACTGCTACTACATATTCACCTCACTACTACTACATACCTACCTCACTGCTACTACATACTTACCTCACTACTACTACATACTTACCTCACTACTACTACATACTTACGTCACTACTATACATACTCACCTCATTACTACATACATACTTACCTCACTACTACTACATACTTACCTCACTGCTACTACATACTTACCTCACTACTACTACATACTCACCTCACTTCTACTACATACTCACCTCACTACTACTACATACTTACCTCACTACTACTACATACTGATCTCACTATTACTACATAATCACCTCACTACTAATGCATATTCTCCTCACTACTACTACATACTTACCTCACAACTACTCTACAGGATGTTTAAAAAATACGGGGCATAATTTCGGGTATGTATTTCCCACATGTGGACAATCAAAATAGTTCATTACAACATGTGTCCAGAAATGCTTCATTTCCGAGTTATGGCCTTCACAACATTGAAATTCACCAGAACGTTTTTCTTTCTGCAGGTCGTTGTCATTACAGAAGATATTCAAAATGTCCAACTTCTGCTTGAATACAGACCTCACATCGATGTGACATTGACCTGCGAACACGATCCCAAACCCCAGGAGTGTAGCGTATGTCCTCAGAACATGCCACAATTCGATTCCGAAGGGATTCCATATCAGGCACCGGAGACGAATAAACCAATGATTTTAAATGGCCCCATAAGTAGAAATCGAGAGGGTTCAGATCGAGTGAGCGTGGAGGCCAAGCAATTGGGCCACCTCTACCTATCCATCGATCAGGAAACCTTCGATCCAAGTACCGGCGAGCCATGCGACTCAAGGGGGTCCGGAAATGTGGAAATCCTCAAATTTTCAATTTTTTGTTTTTTCTTTATTCATAATCTACAAAATTTCCCCTTTCCAATGATATATGATACACATATATTACTGTGCTCATAAATTGTTTATATCATTGTTTATAAAAGACATGGTGGGGCGTGGCCATAATGGTTTGACAGTTCACACAATAAAATTTTGTATGTTCGTATTTCGCGCCTTGGAGGTAATTTATTTCTTAGAGAGAGATATTTATTCATTGGTTAACCTGTATAGATGTCGCTTATCGCTTTCTGTTCTTCATTTGATTGTTTGTTTCGGTTTGAAATCGTATTTACGTGTAAGAAAGTTTTTTCGAGAAGAAATCTGTCTGAACTTCTGCGCTCTTGTTTTCAGTGTATTTTATAGCGAAGTTATAATTTGTGGTTATTTTATCATGGTTTATAGTAAACTGAAAGTGTTCAAAAAGCGAAAAAATGTGGGGATACCTATACAAGGAGAAGTGGTAGGCTCACATGGAGAGTGTTCCAGCATAAATAACAATCAATTTGCACCTCCACCTAGCAGTAGTCAGAAGAAGTTGAAAGGTTTAGAAGGATACAGTGTCTATGAGGAAGAATGTAGTGAAACTGATGTAAATCATATTTTTAATTTGAGTATATTGTGTGATGTGTTTTTAAATTACACCCAATGTAAAGAATGTGGTAAAAATGGTCTAAAACTGGAAGCTGACCGAACAGTTGGATTAGCAACACTCTTCAGACTGTATTGTGATAACTGTGAATTTAGTAAGATATTTTGCAGTTCATATGAACGTCACAATGAAGATAGGCCTAGTCCAAAATCTAAATTTTATGATATCAATGTGCGCCTGGTGTATGCACTGAGGGCAATAGGTAAAGGTGCAGCAGCTGCTTCTGCACTTTGTGGTATAATGAATCTACCACCTCCACCTCAGAAGTTTGGAAAATATAATGAATTTATTGGAAACATTGCTGAGGATGTAGCCATAGAGTCCATGAAGAATGCTATTGAAGAGGCTGTAGTTCAAAATAACAACATAAGAGATCTTTCAGTTGCCCTCGATGGTAGCTGGCAAAAGAGAGGCCATACTTCTATGAATGGTGTAGTCACTGCCACAAGTGTAGATACTGGCAAGGTTATAGGTGTTGCTGTCATGTCTAAATATTGTAGATGTCCAAATAAAAAAGAACATTCTGAAAATTGTACAGCAAACTACAGTGGAAATAGTGGTGGCATGGAAGTGGCAGGAGTCGTCAAAATATTTCAACAGTCTGAACCTTGTGACAAGGTGAGATACATAAATTATTTAGGAGATGGTGACTCGAAGGCTTACAAAGCAATCAATGAACTGAAGCCATATGGAGAAAATGTACCCATAACTAAACTGGAATGTATAGGCCATGTGCAAAAACGTATGGGCACAAGACTGCGGCGACTGAAAACATCTTATAAAGGCAAAAAACTACAAGATGGCAAGAGTTTAGATGGCAAGAACAGACTTACTGAGGCTGTTATTGATCAAATTCAAAATTATTATGGCATGGCAATTAGACAAAATGTGAACAGTGCAGAAAACATGAGGAAAGCAGTATGGGCAGTTTTGTTTCACATCTCCTCTTCAGACGATAAGCCTAACCATGGACTATGTCCTGAAGGAAGAAACTCATGGTGTAAATATTACAAGGCTAAAGCCACTGGTGAACAGTTTACACACAAACGGCCCTTACCTCATGCAATTGTAGAAGTAATAAAAGATGTATTCAGGGATCTATCAGATATTCAACTACTGAAGAAATGTCTTCACGGCCGGACCCAAAATCCCAACGAGTCCATCAACAGTGTCATCTGGACAAGGATACCAAAGACAGTGTTTGTTTCCATTAATACATTGCATTTTGGAGTATATGATGCTGTGGCAACATTTAATGATGGAAATATAGGTGTGAGGTTCTGAAAAGGTTGTTGACAAATGTTGGATTTTTCACAATAAAATCTCTACTTATTTTGGACAAGGAGAGACTGAGGGCTTCAGAAAAAGCTGCAAAAGACATTGAGTCAAGGGCAAGACAACATAGAAGAGCAGCAAAAAGAAAACTGCAAGATAAAGATGAGGAGGATGCTGACAACCCATCATATGGTGCTGGAATGCATTGACAAACTTTGAAGCCGGTTTCCCGTAAGTTATAAATTTTTCATATAAAATTTTCTTTTTCTCAGGATCTACTTGTCTGAATTGGTTCAAACTTAGAGGATAGAATTATTGAGGCCCTGAGCATATTTTAACACGGGATTTTTTTATTTTTTGCATTTCAAAGAAGTTAGGGTCTTACAAGCATTGAAAAATGTTGTAAAATGTCTACTTTTTGAAAAAAAATTTTAATTTTGAAAATAATTAATATTTTTAAAAATCCTTGTGTTAAAGCAATCTGAAATGTACATTATACAACTCAAATTTTTTTCAAAACTATAATCCTAACAGTCTCTGAGAAAAAGAAAATTATATGTATGCATATTTAACATTGCTAAGATAGGACCTTTCCGGACCCCCTCAAGTGTGCAGGAGCGCCATCATGCAAGAAGTGAATGTGTTGACGATTTATCAGTGAGTGTCTTCTAAAACAAGAGGTATGATATTTTCCAGGAAGTTTGTGTACGCCTGCCCCATAAGTCTGTTTACAAGTACATGGGGTCCAACTAATCGATCACCAATGATACCGGCCCACATGTTGAGGGAGAACCGCACCTGGTATGAGATGGAACAGTTGCACGTGGGTTTTCATACGCCCATACATGCTGATTGTGGAAATTTGTTATGCCATCTCGTGTGAACTGTGCTTCATTTGTAAATAATACTAAGGCAGGAAAGTTCGGATTTACACCACACTGCTGCAAGAACCACTGACAGAACCTAACTCGCGCAGGGTAATCTGCTGGTGACAGGGCCTGTACACGTTGCAAATGATAAGGATACAATTGATACTCTTTCAACAGTCTCCAGACAGTCGTATGAGGAACTTTGACTTGCAACGCTACCCTTCGTGTGCTGATAGGAGTCATGTTCACAGCCTCCAGAATCTCCTCCTGTACTTCTGGAGTTGTAGATCTTGGTCGTCCCCTTCCCAAACCAGGAGAGTTAAATTTTCCATTCTCGCACAGACGGTAATGGAGACGTACAAATGTCTTCCGATCTGGCACTGTCGCTGTGGGTACTTCTCCTGGTACAAACGACGAGCCAGCTCAGCATTGCCGTCCGCCTTACCGTACATGAAGTGTATCTCTGCCAGCTCTTGATTTGAATACATGTCGCACAGTCGAACGCCTACACAACACTGAATGTAACCTTCGCCTCGGAATGAACTGTCAGAGTGCCCTCTTAATGTCTCCTTTGACGGCAACGACCTGCGGAAAGAAAAACGTTCCGGTGAATTTCAATGTTGTGAAGGCCATAACTCGGAAATAAAGCATTTCCGGACTCATGTTGTAATGTACTATTTTGATTGTCTACATATGGGAAATACATACCTGAAATTATGCCCCGTATTTTTTAAACATCCTGTATACTTACCTCACTACTACTACATACTTACCTCACTAATATTACATACTTACGTCACTACTACTACATACTCACCTCACTACCACTACATACTCACCTCACTACTGCTACATACTTACCTCACTACTACTACATATTTACCTCACTACTACTACATACTTACCTCACTACTATTACATACTCACCTCACTACTACTACATACTTACCTCACAACTACTACATACCTCACTACTACTATATACCTACCTCACTACTACTACATACTTACCTCACTACTACTACATACTTACGTCACTACTACTACATACTTACCTCACTACTACTACATACTTACCTCACTACTACTACATACTCACCTCACTACTACTACATACTCACCTCACTACTACTACTACATACTTACCTCACTACTACTACATACTCACCTCACTACTACTACATACTCACCTCACTACTACTACATACTTTCCTCACTACATACTTATCTCACTACTACTACATACTAACCTCACTACTACTACATACTTACCTCACTACTACTACATACTTACGTCACTACTACTACATACTTACCTCACTACTACTACATACTTACCTCACTACTACTACATACTTACCTCACTACTACTACATACTCACCTCACTACTACTACATACTCACCTCACTACTACTACTACATACTTACCTCACTACTACTACATACTCACCTCACTACTACTACATACTCACCTCACTACTACTACATACTTTCCTCACTACATACTTATCTCACTACTACTACATACTAACCTCACTACTACTACATGCGTACCTCACTACTTCTAAATACTCACCTCACTACTACTACATACTCACCTCACTACTACTACATACTCACCTCACTACTACTACATACTTAACTCACTACATATTTACCTCACTACTACCACATACTCACCTCACTACTACTACATACTCACCTCACTACTACTACATACTTACCTGACTACTACTACATACTTACCTCACTACTACTACTACATAGTTACCTCACCACTACTACATACTCATCTCACTACTACTACATACTTACCTCACTACTACTACATACTTACCTCACTACTACTACATACTCACCTTACTACTACTACATACTCATCTCAGTATTACTACATAGTCACCTCACTACTACTACATACTCATCTCACTACTACTACATACTTACGTCACTAAAACCGTGGTGGGAATATAATGGTGAAGCAGTGCGCAGTCTCGCCCGTTCTCCTACTACGTGATGACGTCACGCGGGAAGCATTGCAGACACTCTCGCAGCCTGCTGGCTTAGCTTAGCTCAGCTCCGTAAGGTTTTGGAAGTGGGGTAGGTTAATTGATTACGAATACCAAGAAGCTGTATTAACTAATCCCTTCCCTACTAACGTCTTGTTAGGAACGTGATGCGCTCCCAAAGCATAGCCGTCTAGACATGACGTCTTTGTGACCCTGCGACTTTTATTGACAGTTTTCAGTCAAGCTGTCAAATGCAGTTTTTTAAAGCTGTCTATTTAGAGGGTTGTTGTATGTTGTAAAACGATATTTCGTGAAGAAGAGGAGTTATTTTCCTCTGAATATACGCGAAAGGTTTCCAGAATTCTAACTGTTTGAATAAAAGTGCATTGAAGTTCTGTCCTGCATTCCAAGTGGAATGAACAAAGTTTAAGAAAGGGAGTCAGAATCGAGGTCTTGTAAAATTTATTGGCAGTAAAGTGACATGACAGAAAGGTCTGTTTACGAAGCACAACATTCACATGGTCAACGTAAAGGAAAAAAGGGTAACAATAAAGGGGAATAAACAGTGGTGAAACTGAAGGGCGTAATAGAGTACAATAACATTATGTTGTGGGTTGACTGTCAGGTCAGCGTCAGAATGAAGTCTTATATCCCTTCTCCATTATGGGAAAATACGTAAAAAAAACTATAGAAATGTTTCTTCAACATAATGTTTATGGTACTTTTCAGCTTTTCAATGTCTACTTAATTGCATGTAAGACCGTAAAGGGAAGCAAACCCAGGAAGGAAAGGATCTATACAAATATTCGACTAGACCTGGAAGCAGGCATTTTATAAGGGTAACCTTGCCTAACTGCAGTGTTAGTGAAAGGGGATGGGATGCTGGACTTACGACTGTTGGGCTTATTCCCCCCCTCCCGTCATATACCTACCACCCACAGAAAAAGAAGCCAGCGAGAACCTGCAAAGTTTGTAAATCTCACAAGAAAGAAGCGAAACAACATGGGAGTGCAAACAATGTTTTGTACTGGAGTCTTTCGACGCTTACTGTCCAAATTGTTACCAAATTATGAGTGTAATATCACAATTTGTAGTAAAAGACCCATGTTTATTGCAAACGATCTCCACCTGCCTTTAAATACCACTTACCGCACACCACCAATTCACTGTCTGCGCGTGGAGATTTAAATAGAGATTCCAGGCAATAAACCCGTCCTTTTAAATCTTACTGCATGAACTTAAAGGTAGCAACAAGCAAACTTTAGAAAAGAGTCAATAATGAGCATTTGTTAAAGGCAGGTGTCGAATTAATTACGTTCATTCTGGTGTACTGCTTTCGTTAGAAGTTATCTTAAGTTCATGGACTTAACTCGGTTTGATACTGAAAGCTAGTGCAAGACAAAACAAATATGTTAATAGGTAAAACGTAGAAATTGTATTTAAATAATAATATATCTTTGTGTAAAATTGTTGTATGTAATGTGTCTCTGATCTATTATATATAATAAACCAAACCAAACCAAACTCGGTTTGATACATTCAGGGTGATGGACAGAATACGTTCTGAATCAGACCTTCGATTTCAGGCTGGCTTTAAAGAGGTTAAAAATGTGAATTGCAACAAATGTCAAGTGTAGCATGATGAAGTGTCCCTAAAAGAAGGTAAATTCGGAAAAAACGCATTTTCGATAAAATGTGGACTTAACGCGTTTTGATTCCGAGCTCCTCAAATACGTTAAATAAAGTTTCATCGTCAACATTTTTACATTACTTAAAAAAAACACACACACATCAGTTTTTCATTCCAGTGATTCTGCATATTTCTTTTAGTAAAATGCTCCTGCACACAATTTTAATATCTGAATATTTTTTTACACAAATTAAGTCCACAATTTCCAAATCTGACATAAATTTTCGTAATGTGAACGACTTTCTTGTTAGCAGCTAGTACTTGAAATAGACCTTGATTCACCCTCACTAACCACTTCTGTATTATCTTCCTTACTACCACTTTCTTTCTTCAACTCCGCCGGTAAATCAATTTCCAATAGCACTATAATATCACTTTCACCCAAAACATTAAGGCTGCTATTATCCACAAAACAACTCATGTCTATGTTCTGTAACCCTGAATACAACTAGATTTGAATAAACACCAATAAAGAAAGAACAAATTTACCAACTCAAGTTTCTACACTGCAAGTAGGCCCAAGTGGTAAAGTGGAGAATTGAAACAGTACACGACTTTAACGGCATTACAAACAGTTACAACAATGGACAAAAATCACAGAATTCAAACTTGAAAATGTTTAGAAGTGTAGGTCATATGAAATGCCAAGGGTGGGTAAAATCTGTCCACTAACAAATATACTTCAAATTATTAGTCTGCTATACGAGTATTTGAAATGTAAAACAGAACACATGTGTGTATACTTTTATCATGTTAGAGACAAATAGAGTAAAGGTGAAATCTGTCAGATTTCATTAATTCAAAAAAATTTATAAAATAAAAAGAGTGGGCAATTTTTTCCCAACCGTGATAATGCTAGGGTTAAGCGAGAAAATAATTATTTTATGCCCATTGATTGACGCCTTTTTGGTCCTCTATTGACATTCGAGACAATTCAATCCTTCCATTTACTGAAGCCTTTTCTGTCTGGAAGTTGTTAAAAGATACCACAGCTTTAACATTTTATGAGACATGTAATTAAGTCCTTTTAGCTTAGAAAGTTTTGAAGAACTATGAGAAAATTATTCCCTTCTGCGGAGCGACTCATATGTGAAAAATTTTAACAATATGATACATAGGAACATACCAGTTAATAGTTATTATAATTATATAATTGCTGTAATTACTCACGTTTCGTTATTTAGGTCTAATGCACTATCCTCTGATACATGTTCGTCTGAATTGGTTTTGGAAGTGGCCTGAATAGTACATGAACTATTGGCAATGATGTCATGAATTTCTTTTCTCCTTCTCCGTTTTTCACATCTGTCCAATCTCAGATTATCTGTTGATTTTCGTTTCAAGCAAGACTGCGCCAGAACTTTTGTGGGTACAGCGTCTACTTTCAGATTACGACTGTTTTGGTTCATAATTTAGGAGTTTCTGCTTTAAAGGTACTTCGTAACTTGACTCCTCGAAATGAAGTGAACATATTCGAGCTGAAACAACATTAAGTCTTAAGATTTTTACTCCCTTTCTTTTCCCTCAAAGCAATCTAGGGAATAAGTCAAACAATAAGTTTAACATGAAAATATATTTTGCAAATGAGTTGCGAAGCAAATAAAATTTAGTAACATACGAGAAAACTCATCGTGCTGTAAATTGACTTCATCCTCCCTTCTACAAGCATGCAATCATTGTCTTGCCAAGTCTTCATTCTTCGGAAACCTATAATATTTTACGTCAGTTCCTTTTGTTTTTCGATTGTAACTCAAACAACCAGATACTGCTCATCCAGGCATACTAATAGCATGTGTCACATTAATAGCATTACTGATACAAGAATAACATTCAATATAGTATATATAAACAAAGAATTAACACCGTGCACGTACACACAACAGCTGTCTGTTTTGTTCCTCGAGCACTGCGGCGTGAATTAGCGCGCCGCTGCTGCTTCCCAAGTGACGACATGCGCAGTAGAAAACGAGTTTGAGTCAACCATCTGCTACACTATTATATTCCCACCACGACTAAAACTACATACTCATCTCACTACTACTACATAATCACCTCGCTACTACTACTACATACTCACCTCACTACTACTGCATACTCACCTCACTACTACTACATACTCACCTCACTACTACTACATACTTACCTCACAACTACTACATACTTACCTCACAACTACTATATACTTACCTCACTACTACTACATACTTACCTCACTACTACTACATAATCACCTCACTACTACTACATACTCATCTCACTACTAATACATACTGACTTCACTACTACTACATACACACCTCACTGCTACTAAATACTCACCTCACTACTACTGCATACTCATATCACTACTACTACATACTTACCTCACTACAACTACATACTCACCTCACTACTACTACTACACACTTACATCACTACTACTACATACCTCACTACATACTCACCTCACTACTACTACATACTCACCTCACTACTACTACATAGTCACCTCACTACTACTGCATACTCACATCACTACTACTACATACTCATCTCACTACAACTACATACCTCATTACTACTACATACTTACCTCACTACTACTACAAACTTACCTCTCTGCTACTACATACTTACCTCACTACTACTACAAACTTACCTCACTGCTACTACAAACTTACCTCACTACTACTACATACTCACCTCACTACTACTACATACTCAACTCACTACATACCTACCTCACTACTACTACTACTACTACTACTACTACTACTACTACATACTCACCTCACTACTACTACATACTCAACTCACTACATACCTACCTCACTACTACTACTACTACTACTACTACTACATACTCACCTCACTACTACTACATACTTATCTCACTAGTACTACATACTTACCTCAATATTACTACATACTTACCTCACTAATACTACATACTTACCTAACTACTACTACAAACTTAAACTTACCTCACTACTACTACACAGTAACCTCTCTACTACTACATACTTACCTCACTACTACTACATACTCACCTCACTACTACTACATACTCACCTTACTACTACTGCATACTCACTTCACAACTACTACATACTCACCTCACAACAACTACATACTCACCTCACTATTACTATATACTTACCTCTCTACTACTACATACTTACCTCACTACTACTACAGACTTACGTCACTACAAATACATACTTACCTCACTACTACTATATACTCACCTCACTACTACTACATACTCACTTTACTACTACATACTTACCTCACTACCACAACATACTCACCTCACTACTACTACATACTTACCTCACTACTACTACTACATACTCACCTCACTACTACTACGTAATTACCTCACTACTACTACATACTTACCTCACTACTACTACTTACTTACCTCACTACTACTAAATACTTACCTCACTACATACTTACCTCACTACTACTACTACTACTACTACATACTTACCTCACTACTACTACATACGTACCTCACTACTACTACATATTTACCTCACCACTAGTACATACTTACGTCACTACTGCTACATACTCACCTCACTACTGCTACATAATCACCTCACTACTACTACATACTTACCTCACTACTACTACATACTTACGTCACTACTACTACACACTGACCTCATTACTACTTCATACTTACCTCACTACTAATACATACTTACCTCACTGCTACTACATACTTACCTCACTACTACTACATACTCACCTCACTACTGCTACATACTTACCTCAATACTACTACATACTTACCTCACTAATACTACATACTTACCTCACTACATACTTATCTCACTACTACTACATACTTACCTCACTACTACTACATACTAACCTCACTATTACTACATACTAACCTCACTATTACTACATACTTACCTCACTATTACTACATACTTACCTCACTACTATGATATACTTACCTCACTACTACTATATACCAGTGGCGTGCATTCTGGGTAGGCTAGGTCTGCTGCGCCTACCCAGACAGACAGGAAGAAATTTATTAAATTTGTATTTAAAAGTAATACTGTTAATTTAAGAAAGTCTGCAGAGTCCTTAACTAATTTCAGCAAATTTTGGCTTGGCATCCTATTTTCATTTCCTTTTGGTTGGTACTGTACGTCGCATTTCAATTATTGTCCGCTGTGTGCTCGCTCTCGCGTCATCTTTCGTCACTGGAGAGTTGGGCAGCTCGGCTTGCTGAGCCTCCCTGGCCCTGCAGTGAGCGTAGTGTTTCCCTTCATAATCAGTACATTAGAACAGCTGGCGCATGCGCCCTGATTTACGTGTCTTGCCCATTGCCGTAGTACGTTAGGCTGGTAGGCGCTAATGAAAGCGCTTTTGGTGATGAAATTACTGTATTATAGTGTTTACTTTAACTTCTATTGGTAAAGTGAGTGTGTTATAGAGTTTATTTAAACAAAGTGAGATAAAACTAGTGCGATATTGTTGTAATATGGCAGAAGATCACTGTATAATTGAACAGATTTTTAAAAGGACTTTCGGTTGTAGATCATTGAACGAAAAAGTTGAAATTGTAACTGTGGGGGGAAGACCAGTGCCGGCGCTTCCGAACTTTAAGTTTTTACATAAAGAAAAGAGTAGAGAATATTTACGTTAATTCAATGTGAACCAATATGTGAAAACTAATTAGCTAACAGGATGCAGTCATTATTTTGCTGGCCATGCTTATTAATTTATAACGATTTTTTTAGTAGGTTATTTTACGACGCTTTATCAACAGCTTAGGTTATTTAGCGTCTGAATGAGATGAAGGTGATAATGCCGGTGAAATGAGTCCGGGTTCCAACACCGAAAGTTACCCAGCATTTGCTCATATTGGGTTGAGGGAAAACCCCGGAAAAAACCTCAACCAGGTAACTTGCCCCGACCGGGAATCGAACCCGGGCCACCTGGTTTCGCGGCTAGACGTGCTAACCGTTAATTTGTAACGAACAAAGTGTGTGGAACAAAGAGGGTTATAATAATTTAAATAATCTCAGCAATGCCATTGTCAAACACGAACGATCGCAATGTCATTTGCGTTCGGTTGTTCAGCTTTCTTGTTTTGGAAGTGTTCGTATTGACACCCAACTTGATCAACAATTGAAATCGGATGTGGCGCGTCACAATGAAATGGTGAAGAAGAACAGAGAAATAATGAAAAGCCTAATCGACACAACGTGCTTCTTAGCCATGCAAGTACTGCCGTTCAGAGGGCATGGCGAAAGTGAAGATTCACTTAACAAAGGCAACTATATAGAATGTTTACATTTGTTGAGCAGCTACGACACTACTCTTCGAGAACATGTAGAGTCGTCTACAACATTTAAGGGCACATCAACAGAATTCAAAATGACCTGATAGCTGCTATCAGTGGCGTGTTGATGGAATCTATTAAGAATGACATTTCCATGGCCCAGCATGTTGCAGTTATTTTAGATGAAACATCCGATGTAAGCAACAAATCACAACTATCCACCACTCTCAGGTATGTCCATGACCAGACAGCACAGGTTCAAAAAACGTTTATTTCCTTCGTTGATGTGAGTGCAGATAGATCCTGTAATGGTTTATTTAATCATGTAATGGACATAGTGGGATCTTATGATATTAGAAACAAATTAGTTGGTCAGACATATGACGGTGCGGCAGAGATGGCTGGAGAAATAAATGGACTTAAAACCACAGTTCAAGACATTTATCCTAGAGCTCTATTTGTTCATTGTTTCAGTCATGTCCTAAATCTAGTCTTATCTCAGTCAGCTATGAGTATTAAGGAGTGCCGGATCTTTTTTTCAGACATTGAATGGACTAAGTAGCTTCTTCTCCAAGTCTACAAAACGCGCGCATGTTCTTACTGAATATTCCAACAGAATAATTCCAAGAAATGCACCCACAAGATGAAATTTCTCTTCCAGAATAGTCAATATTGTAAAGGAGAACCGTAAATTGCTGGTGGACTTTTTTAAAAATATACTCAACAACTCATCAGACTGGGAAAGTGAAACTGTTGCTCTTGCGCGTGGATATTTGTCTTTCCTTTCAGAGTTTGAGACCAAATTTCTTCTAAATGTGTTATCAAAGATCTATGCATACATTGACATTCTGTACAACATTCTTCAAACGAAGCATTTGGATATTCTGTATTGTGTAGAAAAGGTTAATGAAACAAAACGTATTGTTCTACATGAGAGATACAGATTTGATGCATTATGGAGTGATGTTTGTAATGAAGTCGAATGTGAAGAAGTGCCGCGAAAAAGAAAATGCCTGGAAAATGATGTCATAAAATACAGGAGAATATTTTTTGAAAAAATAGACAATGTGACAAACCATATTACAGATAGGTTTGGAAATCTCCCTCAGTTGGAATTTATTTCATTGCTTGATCCAAACAAATTTCAGTCTTATAAATTAAATTTTCCTAATTCCGCCCTGGATGTGCTGAATGTAAAGCACAGTCCAGTGTTTGATATAGTTCGTCTAAAAAATGAATTGACAGTCATATATTCAATGGAAGAGTTTCGTGGAAAATACCCTCATGAACTGGTGACACATTTAAAATCAAAACAACTCCACACAGAATTTGTCGAATTGTACAAATTGACCCTACTGGTTTTGACCATACCAAGCACATCTGCATCTGCTGAGAGGCCATTTTCTGCCCTTAAGCGGATTAAATTACTTCAAAGATCAACTCAAGGGCAAGAAAGATTAAGCAGTTTAGCCTTGATGTCCATTTAGAAGAAAAAGCTGAAAAAAACCTGAAAATCCCCTACATTCCACAGCGATGTCATTGAGGAGTTTTCTAAAAAGGAACGCAGAATGGAGTTCACCTTTAAGTAAATAAGGTATGATTTATTTAATTACCAATTTATTTTATCATTAGTTTCCGGAAGTTTCTGTTTTCTTACCCTCCTTCTGGCTGCTGCTCTGGTTTGATGTCACAACTCACTAAATTTATATCTAATTATCAATATGTTCGAGATATTGTACGTAAGTTGTATACCTATGTAGCATGCAAACATGAAGAGCCTACCCTAATGCAATAGGTTGCGCACGCCATTGCTATATACTCACCTCACTACTACTACATACTCACCTCACTACTACTACATACTCACTTCACTACTACTACATACTCATCTCACTACTACTACATACTCACTTCACTACTACTACATACTCACCTCACTACTACTAAATACTCACCTCACTACTACTACATACACACATCACAACTACTACATACTTACTTCACTACTACTACATACTTATCTGACTACAACTATAAACTCACCTCACCACTACAACACACTTACATAACTACTACTACATACCTCATTATATACTCACCTCACTACTACTACATATTCAACTCACTACTACTACATACTCACCTCACTACTACTGCATACTCACATCACTACTACTACATACTCACCTCACTACTACTACATACTTAACTCACTACATATCTACATCACTACTACTACATACTTACCTCACTACTACTACATATTCACCTCACTACTACTACATACTCACCTCACTACTACTACATACTCAACTTACTACTACTGCATACTCACCCCACTACTACTACATACTCACCTCACTATTGCTACATACTTACCACACTACTACTAAGACTCACATCACTACCACTACCTACTCACCTCACTACCACATACTCACCTCACTACTACTACTTACTCACCTCACTACTACAACATACTCACGTCAACACTACTACATACTTACCTCACTACTAATACACACTCACCTCACTACTACTACATACTCACCTCACTACTACTACATACTTACCACACTACTACTACATACTTACCTCACAACTACTACATACTCACCTCACTAATAATATATACTTACCTCACTACTACTACAATTACGTCACTACAACTACATACTTACCTCACTACTACTATATACTCACCTCTCTACTACTAAATACTCACTTTACTACTACATACTTACCTCACTACCACTACATACTCACCTCACTACTACTACATACTTACCTCACTACTACCACATACTTACCACTACATACTCACCTCACTACTACGACATAATTACCTCACTACTACTACATACTTACCTCACTACTACTACTTACTTACCTCACAACTACTACATACGTCATTACTACTAAATACTTACCTCACTACATATTTACCTCCCTATATACTTACCTCACTACTACTACTACATACTTACCTCACAACTACTACATACGTACCTCACTACTACTACATACTAACCTCACTACTACTACATACGTCACTACTGCTACATACTCACCTCACTACTCCTACATAGTAACCTCACTACTATAACATACTTACCTCACTTATAAAACATACTTACCTCACTACAACTATATACTTACGTCACTACTACTACATACTCACCTCATTACTACTACATACTTACGTCACTACTACTACATTCTTACCTCACTGCTACTACATACTCAGCTCACTAATACTACATACTCACCTAACCACTACTACATACTTACCTCACTACAACCACACACTCATCTCACTACTACTACATAATCACATCACTACTACTACATACTCACTTTACTACTACATACTCACCTCACTACTACTACATATTTACCTCAAAACTACCATATACTCACCTCACTACTACTACATACTTACCTCACTACTACTATATACTTACGTCACTACTACTACATACTTACGTCACTACTACTACATACTCACCTCACTACTGCTACAAACTCACCTCTCTACTGCTACATACTTACCTCACTACTACTACATACTTACCTCAATACTACTATATACTTACCTCACTACTATTACATACTCACCTCACTACTACTACATACTTACCTCACTACATATTTACATCACTATATACTTACCTCACTACTACTACTACATACTTACCTCACTACTACTACATACCTACCTCAATACTACTACATTATTACCTCATTACTACTACATACTTACGTCATTACTGCTACATACTCACATCACTACTGCTACATAGTCACCTCACTGCTACTACATACTCATCTCACTACTACTACATAATCACCTCACTGCTACTACATACTCACCTCACTACTATTACATACGCACCTCAGTACTACTACATACTTACCTCACAACTAATATATACTCACCTCACTACTACTACATACTTACCTCACTACCACTATATACTTACGTCACTACTACTACATACTTACGTCAATACTACAACATACTCACCTCACTACTGCTACAAACTCAACTCTCTACAGCTACATACTTACCTCACTACTACTACATACTTACCTCACTACTATTACATACTCACCTCACTACTACTATATACTTACCTCATTACTACTACATACTTACCTCACTAGTACTACATACTTACCTCACAATTACTACATACTCACCTCACTACTACTACATACTTACCTCACTACTACTACATACTTACCTCACTATTACTACAAACTTACCTCACTACTACCACATACTCACCTCACTACTACTACATACACATCTCACTACTACTACATACTTACCTCACTACTACTACATACTTACCTCACTACTACTACATACTCACCTCACTACTACTACATACTCACCTCACTACCACTACATACTTTCCTCACTACTTACTTATCTTACTACCACTACATACTCACCTCACTACTACTGCATACGTACCTCACTACTACTACATACTCACCTCACTACTACTACATACTCACCTCACTACCACTACATACTTTCCTCACTACTTACTTATCTTACTACCACTACATACACATCTCACTACTACTACATACTTACCTCACTACTACTACATACTAACCTCACTACTACTACATACTCACCTCACCACTACTACATACTTAACTCACTACATACTTACCTCACTACTACCACATACTCACCTCACTACTACTACATACTTGATCTCACTGCTACTACTACTACATACTTACCTCACTACTACTACATACTTACCTCACAATTACTACATACTCATCTCACTACTACCACATACTCACCTCACTACTACTACATACTCACCTCACTGCTACTACTAGTACATACTTACCTCACTACTACTACATACTTACCTCAATAGTATTACTACATACCTCAATACTACTACATATTTACCTAACTAATATTACATACTTACCTCACTACCACTACATATTACCTCACTACTACTACATACTAACCTCATTACTACTACATACTTACCTCACTACTATGATATACTTACCTCACTACTACATAGTCAGCTCACTACTACTACATACTCATCTCAGTACTACTTACTCACCTCACTACTACTACATACTCATCTCAATACTACTACATACTCATCTCACTACTAAAACATACTCACCTCACTACTACTACTACTACATACTCATCTCACTACTACTACATACTCACTTCCCTACTACCACATACTAACCTCACTACAACTACATACTCATCTCACTACTACAACATACTCACCTCACTACTACTACATACATAACCACTAATACATACTCACCTCAGTACTACTACATACTTACCTCACTACTACTACATTCTTACGTCACTACTACTACATACTCTCATCCCTACTGCTACAAACTCACCTCACTACTGCTACATACTTACTACTACTACATACTTACCTCACAACTACTACATACTCACCTCACTACTACTCCATACTTACCTCACTACTACTACATACTTACCTAACAAATACTACATACGTACGTCATTACTGCTACATACCTCACTATTACTACATACTCACCTCACTACTATTACATACCTACCTCACTACTACTACATACTTACCTCACTACTACTACAAACTTACGTCTATACAAATACATACTTACCTCACTACTACTATATACTCACCTCACTACTACTACATACTCACCTTACTACTACTGCATACTCACCTCACTACTACTAAATACTCACCACACTATTGCTACATACTTACTTCACTACTACTAATACTCACCTCACTACTGCTACCTACTCACCTCACTACCACATACTCATCTCACTACTACCACATACTCACCTCAATACTACTACATACTCACCTCACTACTACTATATACTTACCTCACTACTAATACACACTCACCTCACTACTACTACATACTCACCTCACTACTACTACATACCTACCACACTGTTACTACATACTTACCTCACAACTACTACATACTCACCTCACTATTAATATATAATTACCTCACTACTCCTAGATACTTACTTCACTACTACTACATACTTACGTCACTAAAAATACATACTTACATCACTACTACTATATACTCACCTCACTGCTACTACATACTCACTTTACTACAACATACTTACCACACTACAACTACATACGTCACTACTACTAAATACTTACCTCACTACATATTTTCCTCACTATATAACTTACTTACCTCACTACTACTACATACGTACCTCACTACTAATACATACTAACCTCACTACTACTACATACGTCACTACTGCTACATACTCACCTCACTACTGCTACATAGTCACCTCACTACTATAACATACTTAATTCACTACTACTACATACTTACCTCACTACAACTACATACTTACGTCACTACTACTATATACTCACCTCATTACTACTACATACGTACCTCACTACTACTACATATTTACCTCACTGCTAATATACTCAGCTCACTAATACTACATACTCACCTCACCACTACTACATACTTACCTCACTACTACTACACACTCATCTCTCTACTACTACATAATCACCTCACTACTACTACATACTCACCTTACTACTACATACTCACCTCACTACTACACACTTATCTCAAAACTACCATATACTCTCCACACTTCTACTACATACTTACCTCACTACTACTATATACTTACGTCACTACTACTACATACTTACATCACTACTACTACATACTCACCTCACTACTGCTACAAATTCACCTCACTACTGCTACATACTTACCTCACTACTACTACATACTTACCTCACTACTACATACTTACCTCACTACTATTACATATTCACCTCAATACTACTACATACTTACCTCACAACATATTTTCCTCACTACATACTTACCTCACTACTACTACTATATCCTTACCTCACTACTACTACATACGTACCTCAATACTACTACATTCTTACCTAATTACTACTACATACTTACGTCACTACTGCTACATACTCACCTAACTACTGCTACATAGTCACCTCACTACTACTACTTAATTACCTCACTACTACTACATACTTACCACTCTAGTACAACATACTTACCTCAAAATTACTACATACTCACCTCACTACTACTATATACTTACCTCACTACTACTACATACTTACCTCACTAAAACTACATACTTACCTTACTAGTACTACATACTTACCTCACTATTACTACATACTTACCTCACTACTACTACATACTCACCTTACTACTACTACATACACATCTGACTACTACTACATACTTACCTCACTAGTAATACTACATACTCATCTCACTACTACTACATACTCACCTCACTACTACTACATACTTACCACACTACTACTACATACTTACCTCACAACTACTACATACTCACCTCACTAATAATATATACTTACCTCACTACTACTAGATACTTACCTCACTACTACTACACTTACGTCACTACAACTACATACTTAGATCACTACTACTATATACTCACCTCACTACTACTAAATACTCACTTTACTACTACATACTTACCTCACTACCACTACATACTCACCTCACTACTACTACATACTTACCTCACTACTACCACATACTTACCAATACATACTCACCTCACTACTACGACATAATCACCTCACTACTACTACATACTTACGTCACTACTACTAATTACTTACCTCACAACTACTACATACGTCACTACTACTAAATACTTACCTCACTACATATTCACCTCACTATATACTTACCTCACTACTACTACATACGTACCTCACTACTACTACATACTAACCTCACTACTACTACATACGTCACTACTGCTACATACTCACCTCACTACTCCTACATAGTAACCTCACTACTATAAAATACTTACCTCACTACTACTACATACTTACCTCACTACAACTACATACTTACGTCACTACTACTACATACTCACCTCATTACTACTACATACTTACGTCACTACTACTACATTCTTACCTCACTGCTACTACATACTCAGCTCACTAATACTACATACTCACCTCACCACTACTACATACTTACCTCACTACAACTACACACTCATCTCACTACTACTACATAATCACATCACTACTACTACATACTCACCTTACTACTACATACTCACCTCACTACTACCACATATTTACCTCAAAACTACCATATACTCACCTCACTACTACTACATACTTACCTCACTACTACTATATACTTACGTCACTACTACTACATACTTACGTCACTACTACTACATACTCACCTCACTACTGCTACAAACTCACCTCACTACTGCTACATACTTACCTCACTACTACAACATACTTACCTCAATACTACTACATACTTACCGCACTACTATTACATACTCACCTCACCACTACTACATACTTACCTCACTACATATTTACCTCACTATATACTTACCTCACTACTACTACTACATACTTACCTCACTACTACTACCTACCTACCTCAACACTACTACTATATTACCTCATTACTACTATATACTTACGTCATTACTGCTACATACTCACATCACTACTGCTACATTGTCACCTCACTGCTACTACATACTCATCTCACTACTACTACATAATCACCTCACTGCTACTACATACTCACCTCACTACTACTACATACTCACCTCACTACTACTACATACTTACCTCACAACTAATATATACTCACCTCACTACTACTACATACTTACCTCACTACCACTATATACTTACGTGACTACTACTACATACTTACGTCACTACTACAACATACTCACCTCACTACTGCTACAAACTCAACTCTCTACTGCTACATACTTACCTCACTACTACTACATACTTACCTCACTACTATTACATACTTACCTCACTACTACTATATTCTTACCTCATTACTGCTACATACTTACCTCACTAGTACTACATACTTACCTCACAATTACTACATACTCACCTCACTACTACTACATACTTACCTCACTACTACTATATACTTACGTCACTACTACTACATACTTACATCACTACTACTACATACTCACCTCACTACTGCTACAAATTCACCTCACTACTGCTACATACTTACCTCACTACTACTACATACTTACCTCACTACTACTTCATACTTACCTCACTACTATTACATATTCACCTCAATACTACTACATACTTACCTCACAACATATTTTCCTCACTACATACTTACCTCACTACTACTACTATATACTTACCTCACTACTACTACATACTCACCTCACTACTACTACGTAATTACCTCATTACTACTACATACTTACCTCACTAGTACTACTACATACTTACCTCAATACTACTACATACTCACCTCACTACTACTACATACTCACCTCAGTACTACTACATACTTAACTCACTACATACCTCACTACTACCACATACTCACCTCACTACTACTACATACTCACCTCACTTCTACTACTACTACATACTTACCTCAATATTACTGCATACTTACCTCACTGATACTACATACTTACCTCACTACATACTTACCTCAATACTACTACATACTTACCTCACTACTACTATATACTAACCTCACTACTACTACATACTTACCTCACTACTATGATATACTTACAACACTACTACTATATAGTCAGCACACTACTACTACATACTCGTCTCACTACAACTACATACTCACCTCACTATTACTACATACTCATCTCACTACTGCTACATACTCATCTCAGTACTACTACATACTCACCTCACTACTAATACATACTCAACTCACTACTATTACTACATACTCATCTCACTACTACTACATACTCACTTCACTACTACTACATACTCACCTCACTACTACTACATACTCATCTCACTACTACTACATACTCACCTCACCACTACTACATACTCACCTCAGTACTACTACATACTTACCTCACTACAACTACATACCTACGTCACTACTACTACATACTCACCTCCCTAATGCTACAAACTCACCTCACTACTGCTGCATACTTACCTTACTACTACTACATACTTACCTCAAAACTACTACATACTCACCTCACTACTACTACATACTTACCTCACTACTACTACATACTTACCTTACAACTACTAGATACGTACGTCACTACTGCTATATATTCAACTCACTATTACTACATACTTACCTCACTACTACTACATACTTACCTCACTACTATTTCATATGTACCTCACAACTACTACAAATTTACCTCACTACCAGTACATTCTTACGTCACTACTGCTTCATACTCACCTCACAACTGCTACATACTCACCTCACTACTACTGCATACTCACCTCACTACTACCACATACTCACCTCACTAATACTACATACTCACCTCACTACTACTACTACATACTTACCTCACTACTACTACATACTTACCTCACTAGTACTACTACATACTTACCTCAATACTACTACATACTTACCTCACTAATACTACATACTTACCTCACTAATACTGCATACTTACCTCACTACTACTACATACTTACCTCACTATTACTACATACTATCCTCACTTCTACTACATACTAACCTCACTACTACTACTACATACTTACCTCACTACTATGATATACTCACCTCACTACTACTACATAGTCAGCTCACTACTACTCCATACTCACCTCACTACTACTACATACTCACCTCACTACTACTATATACTCATCTCACTACTACTACATACTCATCTCACTACTACTACATACTCATCTCACTAATAATACATACTCACCTCACTACTACTACTACTACATACTCATCTCACTACTATTACATACTCACCTCACTACTACTTCATACTCACCTAACTACTACTATATACTCATCTTACTACTACTACATACTCACCTCACTACTACTACATACTCACCTCACCACTACTACATACTCACCTCACTACTAATACATACTTACCTCACTACTACTACATACTTAACTCAACTACTACATACTCACCACACTACTACTACATACTTACCTCACTACTACTACAGACTTACCTCACCACTACTACATACTTACGTCACTACTGCTACATACTCACCTCACTACTACTACATACTTACCTCACTACTACTACATACTTACCTCACTACTACTAAATACTTACCTCACTAATACTACAAACTTACCTCACTAGTACTAGATACACACCTCACAACTACTACATACTCACCTCACTACTACTACATACTCACCTCACTACTACTACTAGTACTACATACTAACCTCACTACTACTACATACCTCACTACATACTCACCTCACTACTACTACATTCTTATCTCACTACTACTACATACTTACCTCAATATTACTACATACTTACCTCACTAATACTACATACTTACCTAACTACTACTACATACTTACCTCACTACTACTACATAGTAACCTCACTACTACTGCATACTTACCTCACTACTGCTGCATACTTACCTCACTACTACTACATACTCACCTCACTACTACTACATACTCACCTTACTACTACCGCGAACTCACCTCACTTCTACTACATACTCACCTCACTACTGCTACATACTTACCTCACTACTACTACATACTCACCTCACTACTACTACTTACTCACCTCACTACTACATACTCACCTCACTACGACTACATACTCACCTCACTTCTACTTCATATTCTCCTCAATACTACTACATACTTACCTCACTACTAATACACACTCACCTCACTACTTCTACATACTCACCTCACTACTACTACTACATACTCACCTCACTACTACTACATACTTACCTCACAATTACTATATACTTACCGCACTACTACTACATACTTACCTTACTACTAGTACAAACTTACGTCACTACTGCTACATATTCACCTCACTACTGCTACATACTCACCTCACTACTACTATATACTTACCTCACTACTACTACATACTTACCTCACTACTACTACATACTTACGTCACCACTAATACATACTGACCTCATTACTACTACATACTTACCTGCCTACTACTACATACTTACCTCACTGCTACTACATACTTACCTCACTACTACTATATACTCACCTCACTACTGCTACATACTTACCTCAATACTACTACATACCTCACTAATACTACATACTTACCTCAATACATACTTACCTCACTACTACTACATACTTACCTCACTACTACTACATAGTTACCTCACTACTATGATATACTTACCTCACTACTACTGCATTCTCACCTCACTACTACTACAAACTCACCTCACTACTAATATATACTTACCTCACTACTACTACATACTCATCTCACTAGTTCTACATACTCACTTCACTACTACTACATACTCACCTCACTACTACTAAATACCCACCTCACTACTACCACATACACACATCACTACTAGTACATACTTACCTCACTACTACTACATACTTACCTCACTACAACTACATACTCACCTCAATACTACTACACACTTACATCACTAATACTACATACTCATCTCACTACTACTACATACATCACTACATACTCACCTCACTACTACTACATTCATCACTACATACTCACCTCACTACTACTACATACTCACCTCACTACTACTACATACTTACCTCACTACTACTACACAGTAACCTCACTACTACTACATATCTAGCTCACTACTTCTACATACTTACCTCACTACAACTTCATACTCACTTCGCTACTGCTACACACTTACATCACTACTACTACATACCTCACTACATACTCACCTCACTACTACTATATACTTAACTCACTACAAACCTACCTCACTACTACTACATATTCACCTCACTTCTACTACATACTCGCCTCAATACTACTATATACATCACTACATACTCACCTCACTACTACCACATACTTATCTCACTACTGCTACATACTTACCTCAATATTACTACATACTTACCTCACTAATACTACATACTTACCTAACTACTACTACATACTTACCTCACTACTACTACACAGTAACCTCACTACTACTACATACTTACCTCCCTACTACTACATACTCACCTCACTACTACTACATACTCATCTTACTACTGCATACGCACCTCACTACTACTACATACTCACCTCACTACTGATACATACTCACCTCACTACTGCTACATACTTACCTCACTACTACTACATACTCACCTCACTACTACTACTTACTCACCTCACTACTACTACTTACTCACCTCAATACTATATAATCACCTCACTACTACTACATATCTCACTACTACTGCATACTCACCTCAATACTACTACATACTTACCTCACTACTAAAACACACTCTCCTCACTACTTCTACATAGTCACGTCACTACTTCTACATACTCACCTCACTACTACTACATAATAACCTCACTACCAATACATACTTACCTCACTACTACTATATACTTGCCTCACTACTACTAAATACTTACCTCACTACATACTTACCTCACTACTACTACTACATACTTACCCCACTACTACTACATACGTACCTCTCTACTACTACATACTCATCTCACTACTACTACATACTCATCTCACTAATAATACATACTCACCTCACTACTACTACTACTACATACTCATCTCACTACTATTACATACTCACCTCACTACTACTTCATACTCACCTAACTACTACTATATACTCATCTTACTACTACTACATACTCACCTCACTACTACTACTACATACTCACCTCACCACTACTACATACTCACCTCACTACTAATACATACTTACCTCACTACTACTACATACTTACCTCAACTACTACATACTCACCACACTACTACTACATACTTACCTCACTACTACTACAGACTTACCTCACCACTACTACATACTTACGTCACTACTGCTACATACTCACCTCACTACTACTACATACTTACCTCACTACTACTACATACTTACCTCACTACTACTAAATACTTACCTCACTAATACTACAAACTTACCTCACTAGTACTAGATACACACCTCACAACTACTACATACTCACCTCACTACTACTACATACTCACCTCACTACTACTACTAGTACTACATACTAACCTCACTACTACTACATACCTCACTACATACTCACCTCACTACTACTACATTCTTATCTCACTACTACTACATACTTACCTCAATATTACTACATACTTACCTCACTAATACTACATACTTACCTAACTACTACTACATACTTACCTCACTACTACTACATAGTAACCTCACTACTGCTGCATACTTACCTCACTACTGCTGCATACTTACCTCACTACTACTACATACTCACCTCACTACTACTACATACTCACCTTACTACTACCGCGAACTCACCTCACTTCTACTACATACTCACCTCACTACTGCTACATACTTACCTCACTACTACTACATACTCACCTCACTACTACTACTTACTCACCTCACTACTACATACTCACCTCACTACGACTACATACTCACCTCACTTCTACTTCATATTCTCCTCAATACTACTACATACTTACCTCACTACTAATACACACTCACCTCACTACTTCTACATACTCACCTCACTACTACTACTACATACTTACCTCACAATTACTATATACTTACCGCACTACTACTACATACTTACCTTACTACTAGTACAAACTTACGTCACTACTGCTACATATTCACCTCACTACTGCTACATACTCACCTCACTACTACTATATACTTACCTCACTACTACTACATACTTACCTCACTACTACTACATACTTACCTCACTACTACTACATACTTACGTCACTACTAATACATACTGACCTCATTACTACTACATACTTACCTGCCTACTACTACATACTTACCTCACTGCTACTACATACTTACCTCACTACTACTATATACTCACCTCACTACTGCTACATACTTACCTCAATACTACTACATACCTCACTAATACTACATACTTACCTCAATACATACTTACCTCACTACTACTACATACTTACCTCACTACTACTACATAGTTACCTCACTACTATGATATACTTACCTCACTACTACTGCATTCTCACCTCACTACTACTACAAACTCACCTCACTACTAATATATACTTACCTCACTACTACTACATACTCATCTCACTAGTTCTACATACTCACTTCACTACTACTACATACTCACCTCACTACTACTAAATACCCACCTCACTACTACCACATACACACATCACTACTAGTACATACTTACCTCACTACTACTACATACTTACCTCACTACAACTACATACTCACCTCAATACTACTACACACTTACATCACTAATACTACATACTCATCTCACTACTACTACATACATCACTACATACTCACCTCACTACTACTACATTCATCACTACATACTCACCTCACTACTACTACATACTCACCTCACTACTACTACATACTTACCTCACTACTACTACACAGTAACCTCACTACTACTACATATCTAGCTCACTACTTCTACATACTTACCTCACTACAACTTCATACTCACTTCGCTACTGCTACACACTTACATCACTACTACTACATACCTCACTACATACTCACCTCACTACTACTATATACTTAACTCACTACAAACCTACCTCACTACTACTACATATTCACCTCACTTCTACTACATACTCGCCTCAATACTACTATATACATCACTACATACTCACCTCACTACTACCACATACTTATCTCACTACTGCTACATACTTACCTCAATATTACTACATACTTACCTCACTAATACTACATACTTACCTAACTACTACTACATACTTACCTCACTACTACTACACAGTAACCTCACTACTACTACATACTTACCTCCCTACTACTACATACTCACCTCACTACTACTACATACTCATCTTACTACTGCATACGCACCTCACTACTACTACATACTCACCTCACTACTGATACATACTCACCTCACTACTGCTACATACTTACCTCACTACTACTACATACTCACCTCACTACTACTACTTACTCACCTCACTACTACTACTTACTCACCTCAATACTATATAATCACCTCACTACTACTACATATCTCACTACTACTGCATACTCACCTCAATACTACTACATACTTACCTCACTACTAAAACACACTCTCCTCACTACTTCTACATAGTCACGTCACTACTTCTACATACTCACCTCACTACTACTACATAATAACCTCACTACCAATACATACTTACCTCACTACTACTATATACTTACCTCACTACTACTAAATACTTACCTCACTACATACTTACCCCACTACTACTACATACTTACCCCACTACTACTACATACGTACCTCTCTACTACTACATACTTATCTCACTACTACTACATACTTACGTCACTACTACTAAATACTCACCTCATTACTACTAGATACTAACCTCACTACTACTACATACTTACCTCACTACTATGACATACTTACCTCACTACTACTACAAACTCTCCTCACTACTACTACATACTTACCTCACTACTACTATATACTCACCTCACTACTACTACTACATACTCATCTCACTACTACTACATACTCACCTCACTACTACTACATACTCACCTCACTATTACTACATACTCACCTCACTACTACTGCATACTTACCTCACTACTACTACATACTTACCTCATAACTACTACATACTCACCTCACTACTACTTCATACTTACCACACTAGGACTACATACTTACAACTACTACATACGTACGTCACTACTTCTACATACTCACCTCACTACTACTACACACTCACCTCACTACTACTACTACATACTTACGTCACTACTACTACATACTCACCTCATTACTACTACATACTTATCTCACCACTACTACATACTTACCTCACTACTACTACATACTCACCTCACTACTACTACATACTTACCTCACTACTACTACATACTTACCTCACTACTACTACATACTTACCCCACTACTACTCAATACTTACCTCAGTAGTACTACATACTTACCTCACTACTACTACTTACTTACCTCACTACTACTACATGAAGCTGTAGTCGGGTGGTCCGGCAATAGTAAGATATTTTTTCTTCTATATAAGTTATAGTATAGTTTCATTTTGATATTTCTATATTTCTTTGAGATGTCTGTTTAACCTACGCCACAGAGATCAGCGAACCGCGTAATAGGTTCTTTATTCACTCAGTCTGACAGGCGCCTAACGCATTTAAAACCAGTAGACGCGAGGTAGGTTACTGAACTTTAGTATAGCATAAAGGGGTTTTTCCTGTCTAGGAACGCGTTGGTAGCGTTGTTTGTATCTGGCAAACAATAGTAGCGTCTGGTGAGCGCGTCACCTTAGTGAGCATTTAAAAGGACGTGAGCCGAGAGCGTGCGGACAACAGACGATTGCCGGCCTGTGAGCCGAGTGTGTATTTTCGGAGACGATTACCGGCCTGTGAGCCGAGTGTGTATTTTCGGAGACGATTACCGGCCTGTGAGCCGAGCGTGTATTTTCTCAGAATATTACCGGCTAGTGAGCCGATCGTGTGTTTTGGTCAGAAGACTGCCGGCCAGTGGCGTGTTTACTCACTTATATAGTCTACGGCCTGTGAGCCGATCGCGTGAGTATTAATAATATTTCCGGCACTTGTTCCGATCGTGTATATCTTATCATTCTCCGTTTCCCAGCCGAACGAAGTGATAAAGTGTAGATTTCGCACCTTTTAGCTTTGTGATTTACTCAATAAGTTGACGGCAGCGATTTTAAACTGGCGTTAGACGAGACGCCGAAAACACACGGAATGACAACAGCCAGTATTCCGTCGCTTGGACTCAAGCAAGGGAAGTGAGCCGAATAAATACACATAGTGGAACTTTACTCCTTGGTTTCTTTTCGTGGGAATTACCAACATCACATTACATCCTACGCCCACAAAACCACAAGGTCCCTGAGAAGAGATCTCCTCTACCGGGGGACAAGATCCTCCATCACCCACCGACGTATGACTGAGTTAGTGGACTTCTCCTCTGCCGGCGGCGCGACAGAGACGAGGATAAACAACAACAACGTGAGCCACCAGGTAAAACCCGTCGCAAATGGCGCCCAGCGTGGGGCTACGAGAATAAAAACAACATCGCGTGGCTACGAGAATAAAAACAACATCGCGTGGCTACGAGAATAAAAACAATACTAGTGTGGGGCCCGAGAATCAACAATACCACCGAGACAGTGTGGCTACGAGAATAAAAACAACGCGTGGCTACGAGAATCAACAATACCACCGAGGCGTGACGAGAACAACAGTAGCAGCAGCAACGTGATTATCGTCAGTACGAGACGACAGCAGAGAGGCTGACGCAGCATCCCCGCCGAGACAACGGGACGATAGCCGCAACACCGAGAGTAGCGAAATCATCACGGCCACGCGGGACGAGCAGGGTCGACGCTACATCGAGGAGGAAGACAACGTTGATGGTAATATTTTGGAGGGTTATACATGTATGAACTTTCTTCGTGTGTAGGGAGGATAACATTTATTAACGCATAATTCTGTGTAGGGTTGTACGTATATTTATGTCTGTGTGTGTATAATATTTTGGAGGGGATTGTTATTGTGTGATCTGTATATAGGTTGTGGCATATCCAGATGTTATTAAGGAATAGGAGAATTGAGACCGAAGGGACGGAGAGTGAGAGGAAAATAATAAGTAGAGAGAATAGAGGGATGGAGAACGTAGGAGACAGCGAAATGGAGGGAAGATTAGAATTGGAGAACAGTACGGGGGACGAAGAGATCATAGGAAATAGCGAAGAAACCCAGCAATGTAGCGAGAAGGAAAAGGGAGAAGAAGGGATGATGCTAGGACCGCTAGGAATTTTAATGAAACATATTACGGAACAAATAAAAAAAATGGATGAAAGATTAGGTGAAAGTACTGAGCAAGCGAAGCAAATGTCAGAACAAATTAAGCAAAATTTTGAACAAATGAAACAGGATAATTCAGAGCAATTGAAACAGAGTTTGAGACAAATGGATGAAAGATTAGGTCAGAGTACGGAACAAATGAAAAGAATGGATGAGAGGTTAGGTCAAAGTACTGAGCAAGCGAAGCAAATTTCAGAACAAATAAAGCAAATAGATGAGAGGCTAGGCCAAAAGACCGAACAGCTGATGAGGCAGATGGACAGCAAACTGTCAGAAATGGAGAATAGGATGGGAGAAAATTCCAGAGAGATTAGGGAACAGGTGAACCAGCTGATAGAGAGTCGAATAGAAAACTTGGAGGGGAAGATAGCAGACAATAATACGGAAATAGAAAGTCAACTAGGCGTCGTAGTAGATAAGATGGCAGAGAACATGAGAGAACTAGAGGAGAAGGTGAGGAACAGCACAATTGCTGAGAACGAAAAGACGAGGTCGGCCATAGAAGGGACAGTAGATGAGAGGTTACAAGGGGTGGATCGAGAGATGGAAGCGATTAGGCGAGTAGTGAGAGACCAGGGAAAGGAAGAGAGAGAACGCCTAGAGAGTTTAGAATCAAGATGGAATTCGATGCAAGATAGGATCCATGGAGTCACTGTCGATAATTCAATTAGCGAACCGAGTGTGAGCGGAACGCCTAGCGGGAGCAGTAGTATGGGGTTAGGAAATATAGTAGGAGGTAGTAACATAAGTAATCATGTGGTCGGAGAGAACCAAGACCCCCGAAATCAGGAACAATGTAATTTAAATATTGTAAACGAGAGGTCATCTTTAGGTCGCCCACAGTATCCCACGCATATCATTAATGAAATCGGTTATCCCGTATTTGATGAGGTGGAATTTTCAAACCCTCACTGTTATATCCGCGAATTGGAAACGTATTTTCACGTGAAAGGGGTACCAGAGGAACTAAAAATGACCGTCGTGAGAAAAAGTCTAAGAGGACGGCCACTTAATTGGGTTCTCGTAGCTTTAGACGCACAGGTTAGTTATGGAGAATTCAAAACAAAGTTCTCTGACCGGTATTGGGGGCAGAGGCAACAGCAGAAAATTAGAAAAGAAATCAATGATAGTAGGTTTGATGCTAAGAAAGGCATATCGATGATTGATTACTTTATGGAGCTTGTCAAAAAGGGAAAGAGTCTAAATCCACCAATGCCAGATTCTGAATTGATACAAACTATCATATCCCATTACCCGGAAAATATTAGGTATAATTTAATTATCGCGGGACCACGAGATTTTGGGGAGACAATTGACCTCCTGACCGCGCTAGATAGTTCTGATATGACACACAATGGAGGCGAAAGTTATGACGCAACTAATTGTGCAGAGAAGAGTATACAGGGTTATTCCAGCCACTCGAAGGCGGAGAGAGGGGCACATGGCGCCCTCTCACCACCTCGAGGGAACATGAATGTAAATAATTGGGCAGCTGACAGACAACCAGGCTATGGGTATAATAATAATAATAATAATAGTCGGGGTCAAAGTGGTATTGTCAGCCCAAACCGAAATAGGAGGGATATTCAACCTGTCAGAAATATGTACAACCGCAATAATCCTGGTGCTGACCGCGGTAGCGGAAGTAATGTAAATAGGATGAGAAATAATGGGGGCGGACCAGTCCGCAGAATTAATCACATCAGATGGTATCCGGATAGAGAGGCAAATGTGCACCCTAGGGACAGCAACCCACCCCACTGGATAAGAAATAGGAGATATAGGCAAGGATTCTGGCAGCCAAATTTTGGTAGGGGCTGGAATGATAGGAGAGACTGGCGGAGACAAGAACAAGAAAGGGACCGCAGAAATGCATTAATGGTAGCAGCGCAACAGGTAGACAATAGAATGCCAGCCACGCGTAGCGACGAGTGTGACAGATTAGCAAGTCCGGGTGGAGATCCTTCAGTTTGGAGACCATACCTGCGAGTTGAAGGACCTAGACAACAACAAGGTTTTAGGTAGATACCATAAACAACTGCTAAGACCATTCAGGCAAGACAATGTAAATATAGATATGTAAGTTGGAATGGTGATCTAGACTCTATTGTGTAAAGGCAGGATACCAATGTACAGTGCGGCGCAGTATAACTGCGTACGCAAGGCGGATGCGTGATGGAATAATGTGTGAAACTGTAAATAAGAATCTTATGAATTTTGTAAATATCGAATGTAAATAGTGTGAGGGATGATTAACATGTATACTTGAATGATGACTGTGTGCACAGAGAGATTGTTTAAAAACATATATGTCATGTTTATTTTAGAATTTGTATAGCTGAGCAAGATGGCGTGTATCCTGGCTGATCGCGATAGGAATAACGGTAGAATGGCATTGTCGAAGGCGAGATTTCCCAACAATGAAAATTCTTTAAGGGAATTTCCATTGTTGAGAAAGGGGCATTTGAAGCTGTAGTCGGGTGGTCCGGCAATAGTAAGATATTTTTTCTTCTATATAAGTTATAGTATAGTTTCATTTTGATATTTCTATATTTCTTTGAGATGTCTGTTTAACCTACGCCACAGAGATCAGCGAACCGCGTAATAGGTTCTTTATTCACTCAGTCTGACAGGCGCCTAACGCATTTAAAACCAGTAGACGCGAGGTAGGTTACTGAACTTTAGTATAGCATAAAGGGGTTTTTCCTGTCTAGGAACGCGTTGGTAGCGTTGTTTGTATCTGGCAAACAATAGTAGCGTCTGGTGAGCGCGTCACCTTAGTGAGCATTTAAAAGGACGTGAGCCGAGAGCGTGCGGACAACAGACGATTGCCGGCCTGTGAGCCGAGTGTGTATTTTCGGAGACGATTACCGGCCTGTGAGCCGAGTGTGTATTTTCGGAGACGATTACCGGCCTGTGAGCCGAGCGTGTATTTTCTCAGAATATTACCGGCTAGTGAGCCGATCGTGTGTTTTGGTCAGAAGACTGCCGGCCAGTGGCGTGTTTACTCACTTATATAGTCTACGGCCTGTGAGCCGATCGCGTGAGTATTAATAATATTTCCGGCACTTGTTCCGATCGTGTATATCTTATCATTCTCCGTTTCCCAGCCGAACGAAGTGATAAAGTGTAGATTTCGCACCTTTTAGCTTTGTGATTTACTCAATAAGTTGACGGCAGCGATTTTAAACTGGCGTTAGACGAGACGCCGAAAACACACGGAATGACAACAGCCAGTATTCCGTCGCTTGGACTCAAGCAAGGGAAGTGAGCCGAATAAATACACATAGTGGAACTTTACTCCTTGGTTTCTTTTCGTGGGAATTACCAACATCACATTACATCCTACGCCCACAAAACCACAAGGTCCCTGAGAAGAGATCTCCTCTACCGGGGGACAAGATCCTCCATCACCCACCGACGTATGACTGAGTTAGTGGATTTCTCCTCTGCCGGCGGCGCGACAGAGACGAGGATAAACAACAACAACGTGAGCCACCAGGTAAAACCCGTCGCATACATACTTACCTTACCTTACTACTGCTACATACTGACCTCACTACTACTACATACTTACCTCATAGCTACTACATACTCACCTCACTACTACTACATACTTACCTCACAAGTACTACATACTTACCTTACAACTACTACATACGTACGTCACCACTACTACATACTCACCTCACTACTACTACATACTTACGTCACTACTACTACTACATACTCACCTCATTACTACTACATACTTATCTCACCACTACTACATACTTACCTCACTACTTCTACATATTCACCTCACTACTACTACATACTTATCTCACTACATACTTACCTCACTACTACTACATACTCACCTCACTGCTACTACAAACTCACCTCACTGCTACTACATACTTACCTCACTACTAATACATACTTACCCCACTACTAATCAATACTTACCTCACTACTACTACATACTCACCTCACTAGTACTACATATTTACCTCACTACTACTACTTACTTACCTCACTACTACTACATACTTACCTTACCTTACTACTGCTTCATACTGACCTCACTACTACTACAGACTCACCTCACTACTACAACATACTCACCTCACTACTACTGCATACTCACCTCACTACTACTACTACTACTACTACATACTTACGTCACTACTACTACATACTCACCTCACTACTACTACATACTTACCTCACTACTACTACATACTTACCTCACTACATACTTACCTCACTACTATTACTACATACTCACCTCACTACTACTACATACTCACCTAACAGCTACTACATACTTACCTTAGTACTACATACCTCACTACTACTACATACTTACCTCAGTACGTACTTACCTCACTACTACTACTACATACTCACCTCACTACTACTTCATACCTCACTGCTACTACATACTTACCTTAGTACTACATACCTCACTACTACTACATACTCACCCAATTGTAATAAATATTTTCATTTGTTCCCTAGTGTTATTAATGATACTCTAGTTAACCTAACTGCAATTTACAGATCTCCAAATCTATGCAAAAATGAATTTCTGAAAAGTTTTGAAAGCATCTTGTCAATATACAAAGATATAAAGAAAACCATGTGAAACTGAATGACATAAACATTCAAATTTCAGAAAATAGCTCGGATAATTTTGGCAAAATATATTTAAATATCGTGCATGAATATTGATACGTGAATTACTTAAATTCCATTACTCGTCCATCATGCAATTCATGTGTTGACCATATTTTCCTAAAAACTGGACATAAGTTAAATTTTATACCTGGAGTTAACGTAAGTGCAATAACAGATCATTATATAACTTCTGCATTGTTGTCAATTAGTAATAAAAGTATTAGCAGAGAAGCCACTGAACCTTCGGACAATTATGAGCTAATTATAAACCATAAAAGCCTAATATCTCATATTAATAATATGACTTGGGAATCCATATTCTACAATGAAGACGCAGATACATGTTTCGATAATTTTTATAGACTTCGTTCCTTATTTGCAAATATTCTAATTACGACCCTCTCAAATTCTCAAGTAAGTACAAAAAATTAAAACTTGGATTACCACAAGTATTGTTAAATCAATATGATCTAGAGACAAGTTAGCTAAGCAAGTTAAACGTGACCCACAAAACATTGTTTTATTAAATTATTACAGAAAATACAGAAATATTCTCACTAATGTAATAAGGAATCGGAGAATCAAATATTATTCTGAAAAATTTGAAAAAAAAAAAAAAAAAAAGAAATCCAAAGCAATTTTGGCATATCATAAACGAAGCTACTGATACCCAATGTAATAAAAATACTACATTAAAGTCGACTAAAGACAATATAAAGTCGAAATAGAATAAACATTGAAAATAAGGAAACTATTGCAAATTAATTTAACGATCATTTTACTAATGTAGGTCATGACATCGTCTCTAATATAAAAAATAAAGTATTTCATACTCATCACTATAAGCTTACTTGTAATAAAAGTTTATCATCTATGTTTATGTTTCCTGTAAATGAATGTAAGTATTGTAAATAGTTTAAAAAATAATGTTGCTCCTGATATTAATGGTATTACAACAAATACCCTGAAACTTATTATCGAAGCTATTTCTAAACCACTTGCCTTTATATTTAATTTGTGCATATCTCAAGATGTATTTCCCTGAGCCCTAAAACATGCTCTGGTGATACCAATTCACAAGTCTGGTGACAAATATAATCTTAATAATTATATACCCATTTCACTATTACCCAGTCTCTCTAAAGAATTTGAAAAATGTATAAAAACACTGTTAATACAATTTTTAGAAGGAAAAAATGAACCACTACATGATAATCAATTCGGTTTCAGAAAAAATTTGTGCACTGATGATGCTATTATGGCAGTTACTTCAAAAATAATTCTGCAATTAGATGTATGAAATAAATGTCTAGGAATTTTTCTGCACTTACAAAAAGTTTTCGATACAGTCAATCACAATATACTTTTGAATGAAATGGATAGATTGGGAATTAATAGATTGGCTTTAAAATTATTTAATCTTACTTAAGTAACAGAACTCAGTCAACTAAAATCAATGATCACCTTAGTGAATCACGTAACATTGGTATAGGTGTATCTCAGGGGATGATTTTAGGTCCTGTTCTTTTTTTTTTTTTTTTTTTTAATATATCAATGATTTACTTAAAATTGACACTGAAAATATTCTGGTACTCTGTATTCTTATGCTAATGATACTGTGGTTACTTATCAAAATTCTAACAGTGTTATTAAAATTATTAAAAAATGGCTGGATGCTCACTTACTTTCTTTGGATGTTTCTAAAACAAAATTAATACCATTTTCATTAACATCGCATAGACTTGAACAAATAAAAATAAATAATAATAGAAGTATAACAATACATGATTGTAACCTACCTACTTGCTCATGTAACGCTTTGAGTATATCTTCACAAGTTAAATATTTAGGCATTATTAATGACCAACATTTAAAATGGGACAAGCATATCTCATTCCTGTGTAACAGATTGCGTAAAACAATCCACAAATCTTCCATTCTATGTTCTTATTTACCTATTTATGTTCTGCGTACTGTGTACTTAGCTCTGTTTCAATCAGTAATTCAGTATGGCATATTAGGTTGGGGAAGAATGGCAAAATCGACTCTCCATCCTTTAAATTTGCTCCAAAAAAGAATTATCAAAATTTGTCTATATAAACCTTCTGATTACCCAACGAAATTAATTTTTCAGGAATTTGGTGTATCAAATCTAGAACAAATTTATAAACAAACATTGCTGATTTACTTCCATAAAAATCACAAATTTAAATCTGATCCTCATGAATACCATACGAGACAAAACTACAGTTTCTTTCTGAACACCCCCAAATGCCACACAACTGCTGGATTAAGACACAGCAGAAATTTTGGACCTAGAATATAATATATAACGCATTAATTAGAGCTTACCCTGAACTAAGTACACTGAATGCACATAGATTTAGGAAACAAATTAGATTAATTATTTAATTGTTTTGACTTTCCTTAAGCTGTATGAGTTTAAAATTGTAATCTAATACTCGTGTACTTTGTATTTTCTATATTTGTATACGTCATTACATGGTCTGTATTTTACTATATATTAATATTATTGTGCTGAATTAACACTCTTCAATTTTATATAAGTAGACTGAAATGCGCCTGAGCACAGCTTCTGCCTTTTCGGGCTGCAATGCCTAATGTAGTGTAAACCTAGTGTATTAAATAAATAAATTTAAATAAAAATCCTTATTCCCACAAAATTTGTAAATTCAGGTTTTTAGTCGATCATTTAATAAACACACCTCTTAATAAACAAGCCTACTCAACAGAATACAAATACATAATACAATTAGCTATCGAGACTGGTTTTAATAAGAAAAGATTCAGAACTTTATCCAAAACAGAATTAGAAACTCAAAAAATAAGACACCCACCACCTTACAACCTATAGAATACAAAAAAGTCAAAACCTGGAATTCTATAACCTATATAGGGAAAATTAATAATCAACTATTTGCCTTTTCAAAAAAGAAAATATAAACATTATTTATAAAACTAACAATAAATTAAACAGTATAATCCCCAATAAAATCAGGAACACTAACAAACATTTACATAGTGGAGTTTATCAATTAAATTGTACTAACTGCAATATGAAATACATCAGCCAAACAAAAAGGAATTTTCTTACTAGGTACAAGGAACATGAATCCGATTTCATTCACAATAGAAATAAATCAAAATTTGCCACTCACTTAATTAACACAGATCATAAACTTAATAGTATTCACAACACATTGCAAATCTTAAAAACAGGGAATGACCCATATTTTAATTAATACCGCTAAGGAATACTTTATAGCCAGGAATTATAATCAAAACATACAATTGCTAAATGAACAAATTCCTAATTTCCAAAACCCCCATATCACATTACCATATAACCATTTATAGGGCAGTTTTGTCTGGCTTCTCGATAAAACTCCCCTCTCCCTCTGAAGATGCCATTTCATGGCGAAAACGTTCTTCTCTTGTAGCTTACCAATAATAAATTCCATATTTATGTCGTAATTTAATGACTTCATGGTTTATAATTTTATTTTTTTTATTTTATTGGGTTATTTTACGACTCTGTATCGACATCTAGGTATTTTGTGGCATAAAGCCCATTTTGTAAAAACAATAATATTCAGAATTTATTGTTTGTCAGCACATAATAATTTTCCCTTAACTGTACTCGATGGCGGGAAATTCCTTGCATATACAGTATGGGTGTGGGAAACCAAAACAACCACACCATACTTTTGTTCCATTTTGCTTCTGCGCAACAAGAAGCATTCCCAAACACCTCTACCTACCTGACTTCATCTTCATCATCATCATCATCATCATCATCATCATCATCTATACAAGTATTAGGCCATGTGGACTATTACAGTCTCATAATAAAGATAAATTTTCTCCCCAACTCTTTTTCGGACGTCCCAGAGATCTTTTCCCCTCGGGCTGTTAGTGAAGCATAGCTTTTGGAATTATGTGGGATCTCATACATTGCAAATGGCTCATCCAGTTCTGATATTTCTATATGAAATAGAATGATTCCAGACTGAGTTCTTCCATTACGTCGTATTTGCGTTTATGGTCCCATTTTGTATATTATGCTGTTCTTCGCATAAATCTCATGCTTTCATCCATCCACCTTAATGTCCATGCCTCACTACCATAACAGAGTACAAGGTTTGTTAAAGGGATATTCTAGTGCTTTTCTGTATCAGGGAAGGTTTCATTATCCTGTTTATTATTTCCATAGTTTTGGTGTAATTTACAATTTTGCTTATTACAGACTATCCAAATCATTATCAAATATTAATTTGTAGCCAAGATAATATAAACTCATTAACTCATACTAAAATTTTGCCATCCAAACATATTTTACTAGAGACAGGGTATTTTCACAAGAAGGGCATAACTTTGTTTTTTTTTTCTGTATTTATTTCCATGTTATATTTTTTGCAATGATGTTTAAATTATGTACAGAGTATTGTAAATAATTTTCTGCAGATGATATTAAAAGTAGGTTATCTGCAAATATCAATGAACCTATTTTTAAATTTGTTTATCTGGAATTGATCATGTTGCATTTGTCTCAATTCCTGAAGATTATTTCGTTCATGTGCATTATAAACAGAAGGAGGGAGAGATTGCAATCCCGTTTTACTCCTGTGTTAATTTCGAGCCATTCTGAGGTCCACTGGTCAATGATTTTGTTAAATAAATAATTTCGGGTGTTTCTTATATATTGCCATCTGCTGATTCCAAAAATGAAGTCAGAAATTTTCCATCACCCACCATTTTTTTTTTAATTTTGAAAATAATTTTTTTCCTGTTTATTAGCATTTGTGGTATATGACATGCTGATTAGGAGGAGTATTTTACATTTATATTTCATTCCATTGTGTCAACAATTGACTTATTGTTGGTGATTGTTGTCTGTGAATTCACGAATAACAACAATGGCATTTCAGAAAGCTGTGATTATAAGGTAAAGTTCCCAGATGAATAGAAGCTTTCTTTTAAAGAAAGAAGTTAATCCTGTGCTGACTTCCGTTGTCAATTGAATTATGATAGAAGTGTATATATCATACATACCTAATAGTGCATTATAAAGTGTTTAGTGTATAACAAACATGTCTCGAAAGTGTCTTAATGATAGAAACAATCTCTGTTACATGTGTGATGAGCTCACTTTAAAAGCGGAGAGGTGAAATTTTACTCCTTTAGTTAGAAGAGCTTATGACTGTTATTTTAACAACAAAATAGACCAGAACAAGACATGGGCCCCGGAAATCTGTTGTGTCAAATGTGTAACACTATTAACTGGCCGTCATATGCCTTTTGCAGTCCCTATGATATGGCGCGAACCTAAGGATCATTTGACAGACTGCTACTTCTGCTTGACAAATATATCTAGAATAAATTCTAAGTCCAGGCACACTGTTAAATATCCATCTTTAGATTCAGCAATTCGACTAGTGTTTCATGGGCCAGGACTTCCCATACCAACTCCAACAGATGACATAACATTGACTGAAGTAATTCAAAGTGTTCCTGATGTTCAGAATGAATTACAGAAAGATCCAGATTTTGTGGAAGATGATATTATATGAACCTCTCTTTTTAACACAGAAGGATTTAAATGATTTGGTTCGGGATCTTGATTTAAGTAAAAGCAAGACAGAATTACTCACCTCAAGATTGAAAGGTTGGAAGCTGCTGCAAGGTGACACCAAAGTAAATCTATTCCGCCAATGCCAAAAGGAATTTGAGCATTTGTTTTCTAAAGAGAGGACCTAGTATTCTGCATTGATGTTGAGAATTTGTTCGAGTCACTGGGTGTTGAGCATAAACCTGAGGATTGACATTTGTTCATAAACTCCTCGAAAACAAGTTTTAAAGGAGTGTTACTACATAATGGAAACAAATATCCATTCATTCATTTAGCCCATGTAGTTGATATGAAGCAAAATAGATGGGAATATGAAGCTCTTACAATCTACTATCAAGTATGACAATTTTTCTTGGCAGATATCTGGGGATTTGAAAGTAATAGCTATCTTATTTGGGTTACAGCTTGGCTATACTAAATTTTGTTGCTTTTTATGCAAGTGGAATAGCAGAGATAAAAATAATCATTACATAAAAAAGAACTGGCCAAATAGGGAGTCACTTTATCAAGAACAAGATAATGTTCTTCACCAACCACTTGTAAGTTCTGAAAAAAATCTTATTGTCTCCACTGCATATCAAACTAGACTTAATTAAGAATTTTGTGAAAGCAATGGATCGTGATGGCAGTGCATTTATCTTTCTGAAAAATAAGTTCCCAAGAATCAGTGAAGCTAAATTAAAAGAAGGAATATTTGTTGGCCCTCAAATAAGGGAACTGATGAAAGATACGCAATTTGAAAACCAGTTAAATATGCAAGAAGCAGCTGCATGGCTGTCTTTCAAAAAAGTTGTCACAAACTTTCTAGGAAACTTCAGGTCTGAGAACTACAGAGAACTTGTCAGTGAGATCACTGAGAACTACAAGATCATGGGATATAATATGTCTTTAAAAATACACTTTCTGCACTCCCATCTCGATTTCTTCCCTGAAAACCTAGGGGCTGTGAGCAACGAACTCGGGGAGCGTTTCCACCAGGACATCGCAGAAATGGAAAGGCGCTACCAGGGTAAATAGTGTCCAAATATGTTGGCAGACTACTGTTGGACACTGAAGAGAGATGTTCCTCAACCGAAGTACAGCCGAAAATCTACTTCACATACATTTTAGGTCAGTAAATAAATGTAATTTCCGCTAAGATATCATAATATTATAATCAGACCATTTAGAATAGAAAGTGTGGTAGCTCGACAATAGTCTAATGGGACTTTTAAACCCCCTAGTGTCGCCACGGCAACTGAGCAAAACATTGGCGTGGCAATCATTCTAAGATTGCAGTTTTCTTCTTAATACTGTGGACAGAGCAGGTAGAACTCGTTCTGCTATGGAATTAAGGAGATATTTCTTGTGGTGTTCAGGTGATTTTTATTGTGCCGTTTATGTAAGCAAGTAGTAATAAGCCTAATTGCTTTGTTCTTGATGTAAATCCGCTTATATAATCTGTAAGGAAGAGACGAATCCTTTATCCATCCAAAGACTAGACTATTTTTCAGAAGTGGTGTAGAGCAATTACACGAAGACAGAAAACTATATGCTCGTTTTTATATCTGTGATATCCATTTTTCTGCAGTTTTGATTGTAAGAGCCGATAAATTTATTATTACCGGTAAAGAGGTAGAACTTTCACGCAAGAACTGGCGACCAAAACCATATGCCATCAGTAGCGGCTCACCATAAAAAAATAGGTGAAATGCTGTTCACATACACAAATGCATAAACAGTTTTACCAATATAATGAGTAGGCCTACTATTCGTAAACTGCGTGCAATTTTAATAGGTCTAGAACACATGCAAACAGGAAAATTAATTTATTTCAGGACTCACTCAATTTCTTGCATACCAAGTCAATCCTCCTATCTTTTAAAGCAGCAAACCTGTCGATGATGTCTTCATAAAATGTCTGACTTTAACTGAGGGTGGACAGTATATCTCTATGCAAAGCTATGGGGCTAATGAGGAAAATCTCTCCTGTGATGTAGCATTCCGAGTGAAATTTTTAATCTCTTCAAACAGAAAATATTCTTTCATCGAAAAATTTTTTTAAAGTTATTTTATACAACTTCCCTATTTTCTTAGCACTTTTTAAAACAAGGAACAAATGGAACTGTAGGTCGTCCAGAATTTAAAAAATCTTTCTTATCCTCATATTTAAGTCTACAAAACGGCATTTCTAATAAATAATAAAACGTGTCATTTTCGGGATACATATTTCGCACTCATTTATCAATATTTTCTATGTACTGGTATCCAAGTATTTGTATAATAGCACTATAGTGATTAAACATATAATATGCACTATGATGTAGGATTAATACACTATATACACTTATCACTAATATACTCTAAATACATTAAATAATAAGTTAATATATACGTACACAGTATTAAACTACATGTGTACATTTACGCGCGTGTTAAACTTTCAAATACAACAGCTGAAACAAAACTGGCAAGCTCATGGTAAGAAATAATACACGCTGCGCAAAACAACTTTCAAACTTTGAGAATGTATGTTGGGTGTATTTCTGATAAAATAACATAGAGCTAGCTAATTTACCACAGCAGGGGTGGCTGCTTCGACACAAGGAATGAAGATAGTATTCTCGAGTCAAGTAGTACATACTCTAAAATTTCGCAGCCCTTAAACAATAGCCCCCGGCCTTGGAGACCAGCTGCAACCCTTCTCTACCGTTAGATCTGCAAACTGGTTACTCCACCTACAACAAGTCTTGACAGTTCTCCGTAACTGAAAGACTCAGAAATGCACTTCACTCATATAATCTTTCTTTAGTGCGTGACATCACGTTACCATGGAAACCAAGTGCTGTATGAGAATGGGAGCCCAAATAATTTCACCTTTACAGTATTTTAAGTTCCAATAGACACCGCTCGGCGCTAGTAACAGTTGACATTATTCTATTCAGCGGACGGTTACAGGTACTATCTATACAACTAAACACTATTCATAACGACTGAAAATAAAACTTTTTTTATTTTAGAAATATGGTACCAGTAATAATTAGAATTATTAGTACGAGATAAAATTGTGTTTTACGCGTAAATAGGTGAAGTCGCACTTCACCTACTTCACCTGAATAACCACCCCTATATGCCATAACACATATTTTCCCAAACTTGTCTCGATATCTTAAAAAAAGAAAAGAAGAGAAAATATCCAACCAAGAGGACATCAATTCTTTCTCATAACAATGTACCCTTACCAAATACCATCTGGCTATGACCAATTCCATTGACGCTAAATAATCCAGTAGTTGATACAACATCGTTAAATATCCGAGTAAAAAAGTAATTGGATGTGACACCCGAAAATCAGAAGAACACTTTAGCTAATCTTGCGCTTGCGTGCATTTATGTGCCATTACTCCATACCTGAATGCCCAAAATTATGTCTAGGTACATTGACCGTAATTCCTTCCAGTGAATGAACTCCAGACCAGCATTGCAGCTGTTTAGTGTGAGTTTTTCAAAATCGATACTTTTTTAGAGTCATAAACTGTGATGGTTTCGAGGGAAGTGAAAATACAAAAGAATTCAGAAGGTGAATGAACGACCTTGCAGTTACGCTGAACTCAAAGACTCCCCCTTCTGCCCTGTACAAAGGTTCCTAGCATTACATGATTTTAGAAAATATAGTACATGTAATTGTCAATACAAAGAACACGTTTGCCTAAGAAAGAACCCTTGAATTATTTAGAGTGACAATTCAGAGCACTCACGAAATATATTAATTCTTGTGGGATTGCAGATTTAAATATATTCTGACAGAAAAAATTTAACAAAGATTCTATGCATGCGCAGAATCTTTTTTACTTTCTCCCAACGTTCTTATCTCCAACACAATAACGGTAGATAAAGTGTAAGAAGTCCACAGAACAACATCAACTAACTAGCTTTCAATAGCTGCTCACATCGACATATTGTTTGAATTAACCCAAGATTCCCCAGCCAGAAATAGGAAAAAGTAGCGCTTGTTTGTTGTAGCCCTGCGCTCCACATAAGGACTTAAAGGAAATACTATACTATCCGAAGATGCATCTGCATACACACTTATACCACATACTGTTACATCAAGTTAATTTAACATGTTCAGCATATCACTGCCACTTCTAGCAATGCCATATTGTATCTTTGGTCCAGGGAAAATACAATATGTCATTGCAGAAAGTGGCAGGATTGAGTCTTTCCATAAATGACGAGTACTTTTCGTGGACCAAAAAGACAGTATGGCTTTCCTAAGAAGTAGGGGTGATGTACTAAGCATTTACCACTTTCGAAACATCAGTCAATGGAACCAATTTTACTTTTCTCACATATACCTCTACCACCACTAATACAGGCTTGGTTTTAAGAATCGATGCATGTGAGGTGCAAGCTGGCACTTTGTACCATCTTCGCAATGATGTGCGAGGCTTGTGGTTTCTCACACTGAGGATTTAGTGGATCAGTTGCTGAACGCATGTTGTGTTCAATGAATCTCTTTGCCTGTTTGCCACTTTTGGGAAAGGAAGTTAAGGATGAAGAGGAAATTATCCTGCACACTTTGGTGGAGAAGAGAGTGATATCTTCAGTAGACTGTCAATACTCCAAGTATATAATTGTTTTATTTTCCTATCTTATTATTCATTTTTATCACAGATTTGTTCCTTGGACCCGCATAATTATGAACTTACATCACTATTGATATAAAACTTTAAAAAATCCTCCCACATAATTAATTTTTGGCAGACTGAGACAAAAATAGGTACAGTGATTCTAAAACAAGTTACAAATGAGTTTTTTTACACTATTTTCTACACATTTATGACATTTATGGTTCCCTGTCCAACAATATGAAAGAAGAAAATAAGCATGGACTGGGGTGGTCCATGATACTATGGCAAAACTGAAGTTGTTCTGATCTTAGCTCTACATGCTTTGAACTGCTGTTTTAAATTTTAAGTTAATGAAGTGCTATCTAGAGGTCGTTCCACTCTAATACAGTCCTCTCTGTAGATTGAAAACTCAAAAAAGTTTCATATCCATTGTTCAAGAATTAAAACAGAAAATCAATATCCCGAATTTAAAAGAAAACTTACAAATTAAATCAAACCCTTTAACTCTATTAAATATAGAATATAATCTAAATTTAACACAAGAAATACTGAAATCAGAAGTATACACTGAAATGCTGAAACAATTGTCTTTAGAGACAATTAATATTAGGTAACCTCCAGAAAACTGGCTTCATTTATACACCGACGGATCCTTGATCTCCAGAGAACAAGGTGCCGGTGCAGGTGTTACGTGCTGTCTCTTCTCATTTTATAGATCTCTTGGATATGGAACAACAAGTTTTGATGGTGAAATCATTGCAATAAGGGAAAGTCTCAGGAATCTTCTATGCCACATCAATAAATTTAGGAATGCAGTTATATTGTCAGACTCCAAAGCAGCTATTCTATCAATAGTCTCTAAACACACACCTTCATCTCAAACAGCAGAAATAACTAAAATGCTCTCTCAATTAATATCACTCAATAAAAGAATTCTATTCCAATGGATACCATCCCATTGTGGAATCCTGGGAAACGAGAATGCGGATGCTTTAGCAGAGAAGGACAGCACTGCTACTTACAGACCTGTTACTAAATCTACGTATTACTCTGTGAAAAGATTTATTAAATCTACATACTTAGACTTCAACAAACAAAATTTGATAACACAATCCCAAGGGAAAAAATGGAACTCTCTGCATCAAAATCCACAGTTAATTCCCGATTTACCACGAAAATCATCTGTAGCTGCATTTAGATTGGCAACAGGCCATGATTGTTTGGCCAGACACCTGCATAGAATTGGAATATATCAGTCCCCTAACTGTCCATTGTGCAACTCAAACCAAGAAATGGATTCGGAACACCTCAAAATCTGTGTTTCAGTTGTTGGTCATGATAATATCTTTGAAAAATATTGGAGTGCAAGAGGTCAAATGACTTTATTGTCAAACGCCTGGCATTAGAAAACAACAACAACTCTAATAATTTATGTCAATTTTATCAGGTATGAGTAAATGACTATGTCTAATAGTTTGAGATCTTCCCCTATAAACTGGTTCCTTGGGAAGCCAATCTCTAAATTGTCGACAGCAAGATTACCACGTGGATTAGACATGCTCCAATGTGTACAGTTTCATCTCTTGGACAAAGATAAGCCCCTCCTATATAGTTACAGATTGGCCTAAGGGAGCATTCAAGGATTCCAGCCCTGTGAATAGATTTGTATGTTAAGAAACTTCCCAAACTATATGATAAATACCTGGGTCTAAAAAAAAAAGAGCTAGACAGCGAGGAAGTGATATAATGAAACAAAACACATTAAAGAGATCTGGGCTAGTTGTTTGATACTGCTATGACACATGCAATGAAAGAGATTAGAAATGAGGAGGACCAGATATTTCTTGAAATGCAAAGAGAAGACGTATTTTGAAGTAGCATGGAAGGTGCTGATCTAAAAACAGTTGCAAATGAAACCAGAATGAATGAAGAGACCTCAGTATGAAGAAGTGAATTGTGTGTATGTCTAATACCTATCCACTTCACTTGCGTGATTCGGGTTTTGCAGATAGATGGCAGAACTGTGACCCATTTTCAAGTTGCACACCACTTCAGTGGGCCACATTATGTATGATGTGTATCTGTGAAGAGTTATGTCGTGTATTAGAGTGAGTGTATGTGTAAGTGTTTAGGGTGAGTATATGTGTAAGTGTTCGTGTAACTGTAGTGTAAGAAATGATGAGGACGATGATGAAGGTGAGGAAGAAAGAAGGGGGAAACCCAGTGCCAGCACATAGCCTACTCCTGTTGAATAGCACCAAGGGGACTGCCAGGCTTAACGTCCCCATCCGACAGACAAATCACTATCAACAGTGACATATACCTTCTTTTGTATGCACTGTGGAGAGATTTGGGATTTAACCCAGGTATATTGGTGCACAATTTAGTGATTAGAAGTTGTGTACCACCATCTCTCCTAGTCCCGAGGTAGAAATTTTACATGAAAATTTCTGACCCTGTCAGGAATCGAACCCGGGCCAGCTAGTCTGGAGACACTACCACAGAGCTAACTCGGTGGACATGAAGAAGTGCATTTATATCCAAGAAAGGTACAGCAACCGACCTTCCTTCTACCTCTTCATCATGTTAATCACCTAGTGAATCTGATAGCGAGAATGAATATCGACTGTCTGAATCATTATCTTCATTTTCAACATTATTACCTGCTTCAGTTGTTCCCTCCTCACCACCTAATGTCCCTAAAAACATATTCGAGTTACCTAAAGTAGTCAGTGCCTTGGATAGAGTCAATCTTCCAGATTGTGCAGCAGTATTTGTAGCTGGAGCCATTGCTGAGACACTAGATAACATTAGAGTGTGGAACAAAGCATCTATTGGTATTCAAAGTCCATATAATGATATCAAGCTTCTTACTCTCCATAAGAAATATCCCAACCAAACTGTAGATAAGAAAGCACAATTATAGGCTATTATGGCATTTTGCCAACATCTTTGGTTTCTCTCTGAGCATCTGGTTGCTTTTTTGATGACCAAGTGATCACAGAGAAAAAGAAAAATCATCACAATCATCATCATCATCATCATCATCATCATCATTTACTAAACAGGCTTTAGATAATGTGGTCTGTTGCGGACTCAATTCGTTTAACCAGCAAAAAAGGAAAATATAGTAACAAACTTGCAGCTTCCACAGAAACCTGATACTCCTCAATGACTACAGACCATGGCTAAATTGGAAAACATGAAATTGGAGAATCCTGTAACATTAAGAACCAGTTATTTATTTGAAGATTGAAATAGGAAGAGTCAAATCTCAATCTTTCCTGCACAGACTTCCTACAGAGTGGTTTTCAAGGAACTTCGTGATTGCTTCTCTTAGACGAAAGTAGTAAATGACACGACAGAACCCACTATCAACCTGTTCCAAAAGTACAATGAGGCATTGACGAAGATGAATAGAAACAGTTTCTTCTATAACTTTTATCCAAACACCGATAAGAGTTTTCTACTCCTTCAAAAGCTGCTCTGATTTTTTTCTTTTACTATGTTACACATTATAAACTTCTCAGCTCTGGAACGACTTGTAAATGGTAATATTTTAATGACATTTTTTGTGCTTGTTTTACACATTAATGCATGATATTAGCCTAGTGGGAATTTGAATTTTTGGAAGTTCGGTTTTTTGGACCACACTACCATGTCAAGGCACTGGAGGAATTTCTGTTAGCTACTAGCAAACACATGTAATTTTTAAGTGAAGAGTTCTCTTTTAGATCTCTTATGTCAGATTCTAGAATATTGACATAACTAAGTACTTGAGCATCTGGTTGCTTTTTTGATGACCAAGTGATCACAGGGTATCGAATGTATTTTGCATGTTTAATCTTACTGTTTCTAGTTGGACTGTAAGAGATTCGGTATCATGTACGTATCTCAGGCAGAGATACAATTGGTAGGCGATCTATTGCAGACTCCATCCTGTTGTTCTCTCACCAGTGATAGCTTGGTTGAAACATGATGTGAACTGATATGAACTTTTGTACTGTCACCCCTTGACAATCTTTCTGATGATAAACATTTCTTGCATGGAAAGATGAAGGACCCACCTCATGTAAAAGCCTCATACTCAGGATTGCCGAATTTGAGACAATCAAGGTGGAATGCACTTCTGACCGCGCACCTCTTAGCTTTACAAACCACTCACTATTGCTCGTATAGTGTGGTCTCTCACCTCACATGCATCGGATCTTAAAAAACAAGCCTTTTGAAGACTTGATTGCTGTGTGGATTTAGATTCAAACATGAGCACAGCTTAAATGATATTGACTACTAACGACCCAGCAACCATAAAGGATTCTGAAAGGTTAGAGACTGGAATTTTTTGTTGAATTCAAAGTGCAAAATGTGGGATTTTCAAATGGGAAAATCGGTGCTTTCAATTGAATTTTTCAGTATTTTCACACTGTTCGTTTTCGAGCTCGGAAATTGGTATGTTCCTTTTTATAAAGTCTTTACAACACTTTTCCCCAGATATTCGCAAGTTTTCTTTTTGTTTTGCACACTGCAAAAACAAGTGGCAATAGAAGTCAGCACAAGAGATTGTTCGTCTTCCTTGAGAAAATGAATTGCTGATGCATGTTTTACCGACTTCAAATCTTTCTCAACAGTATCTCTTCTTTCCCACGAGACCTCACAATTACAAAATTTACACATGACTGTACTTTTGTCTGTGCAATAAAACCCATGCCTTTTATACTGGAAAGCTCTGACCCTTGGAGCTATTTTATTATTAAGCATTCTTGTAGCCTCACTTGCACGGGAACACAATAATGTTATTTCACCTATTTGTGACACTATAAACAAATAAAACAAACACACTCAACACGCTCCAAAATAATATGAACTAAGGATGCATTCAGCAGGCTCACAATGCTTACGATTCTCGCACATTGCTACATCTATATCAAATATGATGTCAGGAGTGTGTTTAGACCAGGTATTTGAATTAAAACCTTCTAGCTCGTTGACCGTTGACTAAAACAGATTCAGTATCGAATGTGCAATACTAGCGACCATACATATCGACCTTATCTGTGCGACAGCTATCGATTATCGATTGTAATAAAAAAAAATTGAAAATTGAAAATTCGCGCACATAATTAGCTAATTGCTTAAAAAATCGCATTCCCGACTTGATACGGATTTCGCGATGTTTCACGAGTTCAAATCAGGCATAAATGAATTGAAGAATGTATATTTACTGTAATTAGATGTCGAGAAATATTTTTTTCCAAAATTCGAGAAATATTCCATTCCCTATGAATTGTCAATACTTTAAAAGAAGGAAATAATATATTTCATTCAAATGGAATAACAAATTGTAGGAGAGAGGAAAACGAAGTAGGGTAAATCTTCTTAATATTGTGATAAGAGTAATATCGTGATACTGTGTTTGATAGCTTATCATGGTTTTACAGAGCGAGAGAAGGACCGATTTTATGCAGCAACTTGTCCATGAACTTGTCCTTAATACATTGTCACAAAAAACAGATTTTTGTCTCGATAAGTAAAATTGTAATAAATTCTCATACCAACTATCATGATATTAGCTCATATCACGATATTACCAACCTTTACCCTATCTTATTAATGTGCTTAATAATGTATTTTGTAGTTGAAAATCTATTTATTTATTTAAATTATGTTTTTGAATAATGAATTATGGTTCATAATTGTGTATGCGATATTAGCACTCAAAGAGAAAGGGATATTGGTAGACGACTGCCAAAGTAATTGCAGATCATTTTCAAGCCTGCAAACATAGTAATATCGACAGGCCAGTTCTAAAGAGAAACAACTCAAAATTTAAAGTTTTGAGAAAAATGAAGTTTAAAGCTTCAACCATACATAAAACATGATTAATTGAATTTGGATTAAGTTAAACGATCTTTTGATTCTTCACAGCAACATAAAGCTTCAAAATGCAGGTTTCTTTAAACTTTAAATTATGAGATGTTTCCCTTTCAAGCTGGGCCGTCGATTTTGTATTTCTGTTTTGACTGCCTGCACACTTGGATAAGAAACAATAATTTAATAATATGATATGATTATATTTAATGTCAAATTAAAAAACTAGATAATTTCGTGTTAAAATGTTAAATTAATATTCTTCCTTTTATGTCAAGAACCTAATTTGTTTTAACTACAAACATTTAAGAACAGTTCTATGAACTAAGGCAAATTGAACAAGTGAATCCACTGGATAAATGCCCTATTCCCTACCAGTAAGAATCCAAGTCTCCTGAACTTGTTCACAGAGTATGTGGATATCCAGAGTACCGCAATACTTTGCGCTGGAAATGCCGACAAATCAGCCATTTTTATTACAGTGCTTGCATTTGTAAAGGGAATGAATGTAGCCTAAATCAGAATCAAATATTTTTAATTTTAAGGGCCATGGCCTAAATTGAGTTTTACTTTAAATGTTCCTATCCCAAGCATGTTGAAATGGAATAACAATAGTGGCCGACTAGTTGATTGCACTACTCTAGAATTCTGCTTGTGCATAGCTGAAAGAGCATCTACTTCAGGATGTAAACAGTTACTGTACCTATGTACATAGAGAATTCGAAAAGACGAATCGCCACTCTCCGCAGATGCTGCAGCTCCTCCTGCCTGACTTCCTCCTCCCACTTGGCATACTGTCTGCTGGATTCCTCGAAGTGGTCGCTGCTCGAGGTCTGGGTGGCAGCGTCTGGCATCATCAGCTTTGCCGGCTTTCCAGTTGTATCATGTCGAGCTAAAAGGCAGTGTAATTCTAAACTGAAATCTTCGTAATACACTGATTGCTAACTATGAAGAGAATAAATAGGTACTGTCCAGCCGAATGGTTATGTCTCTTCCCTGTTTGTCCCACTCGTTTCTCCTGTCCTCTCTGTAAGGGCTAGTGGCTGAGCTGTTAATTCTTCTCTGCAAATATTTGCTGTACGGAATTGGAAGTTTACGTAATATTATACAACTGTTTAAAATAATTTAAAGAAAAGGGCCCTGTTAAGTAAGTAACTGTCATGTGATTTCCCTGTTTTGACGACCGTGTGACATAACCACTTGGATGGACAGTAGCATGACAACATGTACGTCACCAAATTAAACTATTAACAATAAGTGAATCATAGAAGTAAAATCTGAAAAGGAATCAAAAGATGAAGCACGTAGTAATGGCTACTTCTAATATAGGCATAACCTCTAAGAAAAATAAATTCAGAGAACTGAAATAAAGAAGTTTAGACTTTTATTAAAAAATGAAATTAAATCATCCATATTCTTTTATTTACAGATGGCCCCTAAATGTTATGTTTCTGTGTGTACTAACAATTACTAGAGTGCTTTAAGTGAGTGTGTTACATTACAGTTCTCAAATTTCCAACTGAAAAGATAAGTTATGTGGCTGGAAGCTACTCTTTTACTATGAAATATTTTCACGCCAACAAAGCATTCAGTTGTGTGTATTAACACTTTGAAGTAAACGATTTGTATCTAGTACATGTTTCTAGAGACAGAGAAGGAAATGTACAAGAATAGTCCTAAAACAGATGTCTGTTATAACTATTTCCAGGTTTACGGGAACAATTAGATAATCTTATTCCTCAACAAGAATGGACCCTGCTAACAAGTGGCAGAAGTACATTCAGAGATTTGAGCAGCAACAAATTAAGTGGTTGCAAATGGACAAAATTAATTCGTTTGATGAACTATGTAACATAGATACTTTAAAAAAGATAGCAGGTGGATCATTAATCTCAATGCAGTGTTTCTGTACTTTTTGTTGGTTAATTTTGAGGGTGTGTCACAAATATATTGATGTATTAAAATATATGAAAATTTATCAGTGCAATTGTGTGTAAATAATCAAAATGATATTCATTGCATCACAGAGTTGGTAAGTGCACACATGAAATTGGAAATGTGGTCTCAATTGGAGAGCATTCTTCTGAAGTATGTAAATTATAATAATTATTACGGTGTAATGATGTTTAGTGTTAACACTGACAGCATGTTGGCCACGTTTGTATGTTTACTTAAGTATAATGCTTTATTGGAGGAAGTATTCGAAAGACGCTTGTTATGTTTATTGGAACAAATTTCAAACACATTAAATATAATGCCAAAATACTTATGTAATGTATTATAAGTGCATATTTGTTGTACAAACAGTCATCTTCTTCCTCCTACAATGTTATCAGAAACTGTCCATTTTATACGCTAATAGAATACTGAAATATTTTAACAAATGCAGTAAATCAATAATAATGAAGTAATTTTTCACATTTTTGAACCCGTGTGCTAGTAATCTTTTCTCATGCGTTAATTTACTACTCCTTATCAAATGCTATTATTATCTAGCATCTGAATAAAATAAATAAGTGCAAGAACAAGCGTGATAAAGACACAACATTTGCTCTATATGGGTTGAGGGAAAACTGAGGAGAAAACCTCAACATTGACATCCCTTAATTTGAGGATCACCCAGCAAGCCTTGAGAAACTGCTATAGAAGCAGCACTTTCTCTATCAATACTGTCTTTACTTGTACAATACAATATGCTAACTGCGAGCACTGCGGCTGCAGTATTTGTTCTGTTGCATTGAATGGGGGACAATCACATCACACACGTGATCAGAAGTTAAGGTTGTTGCAACCATAAGGCAAATTTCTGCACTACGCAATCTGCAGTAGGTTTTGAAATGTAGACTATGATTACACCGTAAAAAAGATCCGTTCAAAAGAATAGGGCAATAATGCAACAAAAAGTAGAACATTTCCTAAAAACAGTAAAAGACCAAATAATGCAAATAAATGTAAAATAAAAGTAGATTGTATTGGTTCACATTGAAGTGTAAAGAGTTTATATTGTATCCTGCATTATCTCTGATGTATAAGAAAAAATATGATATTTCATCAACTTCCGAGCCCTATTCATCACTCATCAACTCATCACTTTTTCCCACCTCACTTCTGACATTCCCATCACATCCACTCTGTTTCTTCTCATTGCTTCCTTCATGTTTTCTAACTTACCTGGTAACTGTGGAGTCTTCACATCCCGCGCTGTACTCTTCAATCTTCTTTTCTTCTCTTCATTGTATTGCCTCATGATGTGCCCTTCCCCAGTATCTCCCACCCAGACATCCGATTGGGGAGATAGTTTACGTCCGGAATTTTTTACCAGGGACGAATTCATCATGATATAAATGCAAAATATTGGGATATATAAATGCGGTAGCTTCCCATTGCTATCCGCACACCACTCTCTCTTTCGCATCTTGAAAGATCCCAGGGGGCCCCAGCGTGGAGGTGAGGAGAGTGGATTTGACTAATTAGGCCCTCCGGACTTCACCGAAATTTACCACAGGGGTTAAATATCAGTTCCATCAGGGTTTTTGACCCAATCAGAGACTGGGAAATCCCAATTAGTCTTTGCCCCCCTTATTGAGTCTAAAGCATTACAAAGGTTATCAATGTGAAAAGATAACTAAGATACTTATCGAACATGACACCAAGAAAGTTGGTCTTCCAGGATGATTTAAAATTAAAGTTATGTCATTGAAATATAGATATGTAAAATTAACATTATTACTAAGAACGTATTCCGAATCTCACCGGTGAGCAATCCGATGGCATCACGGTGTTCCGAATTCCACCGATGACGTCATTGATGCTCCACCGGTGTCGCACCGGTGCCATCAGCCTGCAGAGGTGGTGGCAGTCTCCATCAGCTGCCATCAGTGAATCTGATTGGTTCTTGTATAGGGTGGGAATTAGCAGACGAATGACACTGTTGTGTCATAGCGGTGTGTTCTGCTGTATTGTTTGTAATGAGCACAACGTAAAAACAATATGTTACTGGCTTATGAGCAAACATGTCAACGGACCAGTTATTACTACCGGTTCAAGAAATAAGTTGTTTATCATCTCTTTTCTTTGAACGAGATGGCAGTAGGGAAATTTCGCAAAATTTTGCTAGCGTAGCACAGATAATCACTTACACAGTCGCCATGACAGCCATTGACCCTTCCAGCAGTTTTTTTCCTATTCCGCTGCAGCGTGACATCATTGTTGTCCACTGGTCCGGTGAGATTCGGAATACGCTGTAAGAAATAAACATGAAGTTCTGTCTACATTAATAATAAGATTATTAGAACGACACCATTTTTAAATTCACAAATACTAATCATTAATTTTTAGTTTGTGCAATACCTAGATGCAAAACAGGAACAAGATGAAGTTAAACTTCTATGAAGATTAAACAAACTAACACTTCAATATTATTAATTTATGCAGTGATAAGAGAAGTTGTAAAACAAATACAAAGAAAAAATCGTGAACTGAATAAAATTTATAAAAGTAATAATTATATGATTGATAGAATTCTGAAAAAAAAAAAAAAGAGTTTTAACTTCAATCTTTATATTTTTGTGCAGTGGAGGGCACACAGGTATGCATGAGGTAATTTTCATTGTGCTACTGAAGCCCCTTGAGTCTTGGTGTCTCTGAGTGAAAATATGTCTACCAGAGTTCACATTTGACTTGAACGAAAAATTGCGTGTGAAGATTTTATGCGCTATGCACTTATCTTTAGACTGATACTAAAGACAGGTAGGCCTACATATTGCAAGTCTGCATGATGGTCAGCACAGCACACAACTACTGCTCAAACAACACTTTCCACAGGCTATGGTTTGCAGAATTGCCCAGTGTTAGTATTCATTATTATTAATATTGTAAATTTGTGTATCTTACACTATTTAACAGAATGTTGAAAAAATCTTACTCTCGCCTTTTTTGTATTTGTTGTACACACAAGAAAAAGCGTAGTTAAAGTTACAGCAGCTTTCATTTCCAGGACTGATCCATTAAAGTTATACGAAAATGCACTACAAAGAGCAAACAGCTCATATCAACAAAATCGTAATAAAAAAAGAAATGTTATGCATTCTCATATGCACCGAGTACTTATTCTTATTGAAATTCTTTCATGGAGCGAGTCTTGATGGGAATCTACCTGGAACTGTTTTGAAAGTTCTGAAAGACTTGTAAAAACCGCCTAAAATTTCTTAACACAGCTAGTGATAAGTAGGGAGCACATTTTTATCTGCTAAACATTTTTAATATATTTATTTCTTATGTACAAAAAAATACGAAAATATTTGCTAAAAAAATATATTTCTTTTAATATGACAAAAATATCTTACTTAGCTTAAAAAAATTGTTACTAGGTACTCACCAATCACACTTGAGTATCAGTTGCTAGTAGCTGGCCGAGAATTGCAGTGGACAACAAAGGTCATCTCCAAATTTTCCATCATAAATGCATGCCGATTATCTCTGAACAACGACTTATACTGTGAAAACGATCTTTCCACAACACAGGATGTCAGACATGAATATTTAAAGGGAGGAATGTCACAAACACATACAGTACACCATCAATTTCACCTACAGGCACACCCTCCAATACTTGAGTAACTTCACACATTTTTTTATATCCACTGTTTTTTCCCAAACACATTCTGGAATTTGTCACTTAGTAGGCTTACTTGTGTTAGTTGGGAGACCGGAGGGAAAAAGACCTTTAGGGAGGCCGAGACGTAGATGGGAGGATAATATTAAAATGGATTTGAGGGAGGTGGGGTATGATGATAGAGACTGGATTAATCTTGCACAGGATAGGGACCGCTGGCGGGCTTATGTGAGGGCGGCAATGAACCTTCGGGTTCCTTAAAAGCCATTTGTAAGTAAGTAAGTAAGTAAGTAGGCTTACTTGTACTTCTGAACCTGATAGCGAGTCTAGTTTAATCCATGTGGATGTTTCAAGTTTTTTATGGTGTCACACAAAAAGCTTAAATTTGCTGATAGGAAAGCCAAATAGTTTTTTAAACAACCATTTTTCAGTAAATCTTGAAGGATATCAATTGACGAAGCATCGTTTTTGTTCAGCTCATTCACAACAGACACAAAACTTTCAAATTGTTTGCATAATATACAACGGCACTTAGCCATGTACCCCAGCATGTGACACAGGCAAAGGAGGAAGTGTAAGATCTGGATATTTCTGTTTGAACACATCAATTTTTGAGGGTGATTTAACAAATACCTTTTTTTCCATATGACACTAACTTATCTACTTTGGGGTACAGAGACACATAGTTTCATATAGTGTAGAGCATGGACCACACACGTTACATTTATCATTTTTGGAAAGCTCACTATAAACCCTTCAGCTGTTTTTTTCATATACACTGGACCATCTGTAAGTAGGAGTAACACATTGTCATACACTTCACCCCATTTGGCCATAGTAAATGTATAGCTTCGTTAAATAATCTAGCTACTGTGACATGGTTTGCTATAGGCATTTCTTTACACGCTAACAAAAACGAATGTTCACAAGCAGTTTTGTCATTCTTTAACTCAACAACAACAACGTTTCCTACTTTTCTACCACTTGAATTGGTTGTTTCGTCAATGCTCACCCCCAGTTTTTCACTTTCACACACTGACCGAATTTTCTGTGAAGTTTCCTTGTAACATTTTGGGAGGTAATGTTTCCTTAATGTCGATTCCTCAGAAGGTTCGATGTTGATGTATTTAGTCAGGATATTTTTAAGTTCCACATTATTTAATTTATGGAGTGGAATAACGGCTGCAACAAATGCTCTGCATAAACCTAAATAATATTGGGAACACTTTGACGGTCTTACGTTGGAAGAAGCTGGTCCACCTATTAGCACTTGTCGTGAATGCACACGTGAAGCAGTGGCAATGTGCTTGTTTCCAGACAAATGTTGGGTTACCTGAGAACGCTGATCTTCACTTGCTGATTTATCATATGGTTGGCAAAATAACACTTTTCTGTCGGTAGTAAAAATGTTTTTAAATTCATTTACGTATTGCTGAAGACGCGATCTTAAACTCGATTTGATTTTAGCCATCTTAAGGGATTAATAGACACATGTCTTAACGTAAACATTTCTAGCTACTGACTGACAATGTCAGAGAAAAGCTTCCTATAGTGAAGCCACTACACCTACACTACATAGCTTATGCTTATGGTCCAATAACAGGGAATCACAAGATGTATTGCCTCACTTGATAGGCATGGGTGACAGGCGAGAGATTTGTTTAAATAAAATAATGTTTATACCCGAGCTCTTATCAGTTTGTGTTTCACAAAGCCAGCTCTTATCTGTTGTGTTTGTGTTTCACAAACAAAGCGGGGAATGAAGTCATCTTCAGCAACAATAAACATTCCTAATTATATGTTGCAAGATATCTCTCCTTCTTGTCCATGTTAATTTATTGTCTAATAATAATAATAATAATATTGATATGCTGCCTAGCAGTTCTAAAACTTGAGGCGATACTATTACAAAAATGAATCAAGGATATGCTACACAGAGCATAGAAACACGAAGCAAGAATTCTTAAGAAGAACCAAGAATTCTTAAGAAGATAACGTACTTTTGAGTGATATAATTGATTTAGTTTTAAAATATTTGAAAGTTCTTGTAAAAAAATTATTTAAGTAAAAAAAAACTCCACAATTAATGTGTTTATAATAGATTTCCTGAAAATATGTATTTGCACAGTTGTAGGTCATAGTGCACCACTCTGACTGATAATGAACACTCACGTCTGAGTTTAATATTATGGGTAATAAATAGGATGATAAGTGATGGACTTCAGTCTTATTACATTGTTTTACTATGCAAGTGTAAAAGACAAGCACAATAATCTGAAATAGTGAATTTTATTTATTGAATAAGTTGTAGTTTTAGAATACACATCACTTAAGCTAATTGACTAGAAAAAAAACAGGATATGACACCAATATGATTAATAATAATACAGTGGCGGCTCGTGAATCATTAAATTGGGGGCTCACAATAGTATATGAAATAACAAAAGAGACTGTTGTCCTTTTCTTATGTGTCTTTAATTGCCAATAATATACGACAAATATTTATAAATACTGGAAGAGAAATTCATTTTGAGAAGGTTTGGAACTAAATTTAAACAATAATTAATATAAAGATTAAAATTAAAGTTTATATCTAAAAATGTCAAAGTAAAAGCATTTAATATCTTGATTTTACTATTTGTTTCTACAATAAACATTTCCTTTTACTAAAACAATTTGGTAGTTTGTACTTAAATAAAGTGCATTATCTTAAAAGTACCCACTAGGAATACTGCATCTTTCAGTTTTTATGTCACGGCTGGACTTCGAGTTTTCTTCTATCCTTTATACATGTATAAGCTAGATATAAACAAAAGATCTCATACACAATAAGATTCTATGTTAAATTTGACACAAAATTACAAATTATCTAAATATTTCACACATAATAAGACACCCTGAAGATCGGACATAAAATAAAACAATATTTGTACATTTGACACAAAAATAAGATAGAATGACATCTAAATATTTTACACACAGTAGGAAAATATCAAAAGATTTGACACACAATAAACAGAAATATCTAAAGATCTAACACATGGTAGGGTAATATAACACATAATGTATGAAGCTTTGACATAAAATAAGACACGTAGGCCTAATGATCAGTTACAAAATAAGGTAGGCCTAATATTTATAGATTTGACACGAAATAAGAAAGTGTCTAAATATTTTTATGCTCGACCATGCCGAAATGTAGTAGCAGTCCTTTAATGCATGTCATTAAAGTACAGGTGTTCAGCCAATGACAACTCAGCTTACAGGTGTTCAGCCAATGACAAGTCAACTTTGTACCGTTATAAAACCGCAAGTATCGATTATTCTCGGATATGCAATCGAAAGAGAATTAGCGAAAAGTCACGGAGGCTGGAAATCCAATACTGTTGCAGAAGGTTATGTTCTGTTACTATAATAATTAGCGTTAATTGCAAATAATATTCAAATAAATTCAATTTGTCATCTCGTTTTTCAATGTCGAATTCAATAATCAAGGTTATATCAAGTTTAACGGGATTACATCAAGGTCAATGACATTATTGTTCCTCGGAAAAAATCAATACTTTCGCGTCTGCGCACATCTCACAATTCACGACCTAGAACAAGGTCACTTCCGATCTTGTCAGATACAAATAAAATGTATACATCTGAATAATTTCAAGTTAGAAATATGGTCGAGCATAAAAAGTCGTATGAAACTTGCCTATAATGGTAATTAAGACGCTCGTATGAATATTATGAAACTCGCGCTCGTTTCATAAAAATCCATAGTTGCGTCTTAATTACTATCATTATAGGCTCGTTGCATAATGTACTATTACAGTAGGAAAATATCTCAAGGTTTTACACGCAATAACACAAATACCATATATTTCTGCAGATAAGACGACAGTTGAATTATAAAAATATCCACAAAACAGGGGTAGTCTCACCTGGCAAATACAAAAAAAAAAAAAAAATGGAGACCTTAAAATTCTAGACTAAAACCATTACAAAATACAACAAATCACTTACTTGTATATTTAAAATCCTGTGAAATCATAATTTTTGTCGTCCAAGGCAAAGAACCATACACGTTCACTGTTACAGCGTCGTCATATGGGTCCCATTCTGAATGTGACGAGTCAGTTCTACTTCATCAGTATTCCATAACAAATCATCCTCTGTGACATCCATAGCGTTAGAAATTCCGCACTTATTTTTTAAAGGATTTTATCACTGTTTTCACTTTCACTTTTTTCCATGATTTTAGAGCAAACTCATACCGCACATCAAGTATGCAGCACACACATGTTCATAGACGTTTGATAGTTTGGGGTTCGTCTTGAAGGACAGATATAAGCTACGGTAAAACCATAATACTGTGCTCGAAATTTATACCTCGTCTTATCTGCGGAAATATAAGGTATCTAAAAATTTAACACGTAATAGAATAATATCTAAAGCTTTACATACAATAGGTCAATATAATACAAGCATATAAAGATTTGACACAAAATAAGACAATATTTAAGAATTTGGCACACAGTAAAACAATGTTCATGTACAGTTTTGGTATTCAAAATACACCCAAAACTACATACACACTAGAAACAGAAAACAACAAATCTATAAATTTCTGAGACATCGCAATAATAATACAGACAACAAACACATGTTCAAAATATACAGGAAACCCACTACCACAGTAACATACATACACAACATCTCCAATCACCCCACACAATACAAACATGCAGCATTCCGATCCAACAAGACTATAACGAAGAAATACACACTATCAAATAAGTAGCACAGGAAAATGGGTACAATCCCAACATAATAGACAACATCATAAGAAAGACTAAACGCAAACAAGAAAACACCACACAAACACAGGAAAGAAACAAATACATCACACTTACTACTTACTTACTGGCTTTTAAGGAACCCGGAGGTTCATTACCGCCCTCACATAAGCCCGCCATTGGTCCCTATCCTGAGCAAGATTAATCCAGTCTCTACCATCATATCCCACCTCCCTCAAATCCATTTTAATATTATCTTCCCACCTACGTCTCTGCCTCCCCAAAGGTCTTTTTCCCTCTGGTCTCCCAACTAACACTCTATATGCATTTCTGGATGCGCCCATATGTGCTACATGTCCTGCCCATCTCAAATGTTTGGACTTTATGTTCCTAATTATGTCAGGTGAAGAATACAATGCGTGCAGCTCTCCGTTGTGTAACTTTCTCCATTCTCCTGTAACTTCATCCCTCCTAGCCCCAAATATTTTCCTAAGAATCTTATTCTCAAACACCCTTAATCTCTGTTCCTCTCTCAAAGTGAGAGTCCAAGTTTCACAACCATACAGAACAACCGGTAATATAACTGTTTTATAAATTCTAACTTTCAGATTTTTTGACAGCAGACTAGATGACAAAAGCTTCTCAACCGAATAATAACACGCATTTCCCATATTTATTCTGCGTTTAATTTCCTTCCAAGTGTCATTTGTATTTGTTACTGTTGCTCCAAGATATTTGAATTTTTCCACCTCTTCGAAAGATAAATCTCCAATTTTTATAGTTCCATTTCGTACAATATTCTCGTCACGAGACATAATCATATACTTAGTCTTTTCGGGATTTACTTCCAACCCTATCGCTTTACTTGCTTCAACTAGAATTTCCGCGTTTTCCCTAATCGTTTGTGGATTTTCTCCTAACATATTCACGTCATCCGCATAGACAAGAAGCTGATGTAACCCATTCAACTCCAAACCCTGTCTATTATCCTGAACTTTCCTAATGGCATATTCTAGAGCGAAGTTAAAAAGTAAAGGAGATAGTGCATCTCACTGCTTTAGCCCGCAGTGAATTGGAAAAGCATCAGACAGAAACTGGCCTATACGGACTCTGCTGTAAGTTTCACTAAGATACATTTTAATTAACCGAACTAGTTCTTGGGAATACCAAATTCAATAAGAATATTATACATCACACTAACATATGAAAACAAGAACACATACAAAATTGCATCATCATTCAAGAAACTAAAATACAACATAGAACACAGAACACACTACAAAAACATCTTAACACATAGGTAAGACATCACAAATAAATACAACTTAACAAGAGTTTACAAACTATCATGCAACAGCAGCAACGACTTCTACATTGGACAGACTGGGAGATCATTTCAAACACGTTACAAAGAACATATCACAGCCATAACCAAACTACATGATAATTGAATCTACGCAGAACACATCACAAACTCCAACCACAACTACAGCAACATAGACAAAGACATGAAAATACTACACATTCAGCCAGAAAACCAGAAACTTGACACCCTAGAACAATATGAAATTTATAAACATACAAAAATAGACCCACAGCACATCCTGAACACTCAACTCAATTTCAACACAATCAAGAACACACCCCACCACAACAGGAAACCAGATGATAGCGCAGGATTTCCACTAGACTTTGGACAATGAAGCACAAGACTTCGAAACTAGTCAAGAAGGTAAATCCTAAAGATTAACACAGTAAGGAAGTTGGAAATTTAATCAATGACATATAAGACTTATGTGAAACCAGTTTTAATATATGGCAGTGAAGTTCTTATATCCACGACACCAACACAACTTAATGAAACAGAAATGGTCCAGAATCAAGCTAAGAGGATAATTACATGTGGTGTTAAATCTGCACCCATTACAGCCATGAAAATAAGTAGGCCTATTAACAAAATACGTACAATAAGGTTAAAAAAGAATGGGCCGATGACACATGTCTAAGTTCCAGAAACAGAACAGTGCGCATGTCCGTCTCCTTGAAGCTCCAGTTCACAAGATGACATAATTAAACCATATAAGTGTGCTGTATTTTGTTCTAAAATACGAGGCGCATCCAGAAAGTAAGTTTCCCTAGTTAAAAAAAAAAAGAACACAAACTTTCAGAAAAACATTTATTGGCAACAGATACGGCAATGTTTCAGCTATTTTTCAACATAGTCACCATCAGAATTGAGACACTTGTCGTATCGTGGGATCAACTTTTGTATCCCTCTGTCGTAGAACTCTGCCGCCTGTGAATGGAACCAGCATGTGACAGACGTCTTCAGCTCTTCATCGTTGCCAAAACGCTCACTGAAGGACAGGAATTTCTTGAGGTGCAAGAAAACGTGAAAATCGCTGGGAGCAAGATCAGGACTGTAGGATGGATTATCAAACAACTCCCAGCCAAATTCCGTCAAAACAGCTGCTGTGCGCCGAGCCATATGTGGACGAGCATTGTCATGGAGGAGCACAACACCTGCAGTAAGCATTCCACGCCTCTTGTTTTGAATGGCACGTCGCAATTTTCGCAGCGTTTCACAGTAATGGTCAGCGTTCACTGTTTCACCTCTTGGAAGGAAGTCAATGAGCAGAATGCCCTTCCTGTCCCAGAACACCGTGCACATCACTTTCCGTACGGACAGCATCTGTTTGAATTTCGTCCTGACCGGAGATCCACTATGCCACCAATGCATTGACTGCTGCTTGGTTTGCGGGGTGAAGTGCGAAATCCAAGTCTCATCACCTGTGACGATCCTGTCGAGTAACTCGTCGCCATCATCGTGATACCGTTGCAGAAATGTCAGTGCTGCTCCTAAACGTTGCATTTTGTGTTTGGGTGTCAGGTTTCTCGGCAGGTGCTTAGTGACAATCTCATGCAACAAGGATTGCGATATCTGGGGAAAATGGCTGCTCAGCTCCGTAATCGTGAAACGACGGTTCTCCATGATGCACTGCCGCACCAGCTCAACACGATCATCACTGATGAGGGACGGTCGCCCACTGCGCTCTTCATCATGGACACTTTGACGACCTTCGGAAAACTGCCTACAGCAGCGACGCACCATCTGCTTACTCATGATGTTCGGCCCATAGACCTGACAGAGCTACCGATGAATTTCAATTGGCGCAATGCTTTGTTCATTAAAGAACTTTATCACCGACCGAACCTCGCAGGCGGCGGGAGAAGGAATAAGAGCTTCCATTTCGGACCACTGCTGCCACGCTACTGTCACCAGGTGGGACCTGTCCGGCTGGCATATGATTGATACGACATAGATCTGTTACACATGCGCAATTGACACGGCTAATTACGTTTACTTTCAAGGGGCAAAAATCGGGAAACTTACTTTCTGGATGCGCCTCGTATGTTATAAAATAAAACGAAGGGTTAATTCTAGCTGCATTAGGACCTCTGAAAAGTGAAATAGCAATAAAATTAATAAATACAAAATCTATCAAAATGAGGTACAAAATTTATCGAAATGAAGATGAACGAGAAAGCTACATAATACACCAGATTGAAGTATGAGCCATTGTAGCATAGGTGGCTTAAACATGAGTCTAAACCAGATAGCATTGGTTGTAGGAGGTTCGAATCTCGGTTAGTCTTAATGTGTTACATTACAAAATTACCATGTCGATTGAATGTTTAGTAAATAGCACAACCCGTCCCCTGGGCAACACTACTGTCTTAATAAAACCGTCTGCATTTATATCCCATTTATAGCTTTTAAAAATATGTTTAACCACAACATTAAAACATGTCACCATTGTAAACATTAATTTTGTTCTATTTCTTTTAATAATGGCAATACTGAAGTGACACTGTTTACCATTCTTCAGTTCATATTGAAGTTTAGCTTTCTGTATGTTTGCTTACCTATATTCTTCACAGGGAGCATTGACAACATTTGAAAGCCAATTTTCATAAATAATAAAACAATATTTGAAATAATAATAAAAAGTAGGGCGATATGTCATAATAATATATAACATATTGGATGATCGTCCTCCTCTGCTTCGACATGTGGATGTGAGGTCAGCAGCCGGCTGGTTGGTTTTGGCCCTTCATGGGCTGTAGCATCACGTATTTACTTAATATATAACATATTATATTGATATTTCATATTCTACATCAGTCATATGTCAGCTGATACTTGGAGCTGTTTGGGTTCTTGAAGCCCCTTTTTGGGCCACTCATGATATTGCAAACATTAATTAGGGCCTACATATCGAATTAAACCGTAAAATTTTGCATGGGATCTAGAGAAGGATAGTTAGTCTTTTTATTTCGCTACATATTAAAATTATTTTACTTTGATATGTGTTTTGAATATTAACACCTACAAAATTTTTACAACTCTCATAATGTTGGAACATTCACGTCTTACAAATGTGTTATGACAAGGGAAGAGAATTCTATTAGCTTCCAGGTTATAAGGTCCATAACAAAATGTCCACAAAAAATGTTCACAAACTAAATAATCCAACATTTAAAGTCTTACATACAATTTGTCCATGGAGTGAAAAAGCCCAACATCTATGTGGTCCACTATATTATAAACATACAAAGTTGTTCAACAGAGATGAGTTACTAATCTGTTGGGAATAACAATAGTGTTTTGTTGCTATAGCACTTATGAATCAGAAAAAGATTTACAAGTGAAGTTAATGCAATGCCGGAAATAATTTATAGCCAGAAAAGAAAAACCATATTGTTACATGGTGATAATCTTTACCAGTCTCATTCTGAGAATCGGAGAGGAGACAGAAAATAATGGAGATGCTATGACCAGAAGAATTGTAACGCAAGGTGTGTACCAAGTCAATTCTTTCAGCTTTTCACAGTGCATGGAATGCATGGGATTGTTGGAGGTTTTGTATTTCCTTTAGTATATTGCCTAACTGCAAATAAGACAGAAAATACTTACCGCACTATAATGAGAGAAGAAATTATTCAGCACATTTAAATCTCACTTGCAATCCTACTTATACAACGTGTGATTTGGAAATCGCCAATATGAATGCTTGTCGACTGGCATTCCATCAGAATGGGTAGTGAGTGTGTGTCTTTTCCACTTCAGTCAAGCAATGTGGAGAAATGTAGTGAACAGGGATCTGAGGGCACAATATTTCGATATTGAGAACCCTGATGTAAGAAACCAAATACAGAAAATTATGGGAATGCTGTTTATTCCACTAAATGACTTACAATTTGTTTGGGATTTATTACATGACAGATTTGTGGACGATGTTTTGGACTTAGCATCTTACATTATAATTACATAATATGAAGAGTTCAGAGCCATAGTGGGCTAAGCGCCATTTATTAAAAATGGCGAAAGCAAGGGTTAAAGTTAAGTGAATACCATAGTTTAATGAAGATTGATTTATCATTTAATTTTAATGTGTATACTTTATATTAGCCTACTTGCTATATGTTTCCATTGAATTATGATAATAACTTCATAACCCTTGTTTTCTACAGTTTTAGTAAATGGTGCTTGGCCCACTATGGCAAGAGAGCGAAGGCGAGCAGTTTCCCCTAGATTTTTCCTGAGACATGGAATGTCTATGAATTAGTAATTAATGGCAGACGAAGTACAAATAATGTGGTTGAAGGATTCCACTCTCAATTCCAACGACTTGTGGCGGCACATCACGTGAACATTTGGTGATTCATTAGCCATTTGCAACAGCAGCAATCAGAAACAGAACATTTAGTAACCAAGTCCTTGATGGGCATACAAATATTAAGCGGCCAGTAAATAAATGGTATATCAATAATCAAACGAGAATTTTCAACATTGTCGGTAATTATCAAGATTACAAAGATAGGAATTAAATTTTTCGATATCTTAGAGCAATATCATACCATTTGAAATTACATAGTGACCCTCAGGATGAACAATAGATGTATCTTTTGTATCACATACGTAATATGTATAACAAAATTGAAATGACAATACATTATTCGGCATTTTCCTTACAGTTTTCCTTGTCGGACGTTTTAGGGAAATGAACGAATTTATTTGTGGACTTTTTAAATGCAGGACATTTTTTAGAAGAGGACTTGCTGACAGAGGACCTTTTCAAGTAAGGACATTTTTATGGCATGGACGAATTTTCTATGTGGACATTTCTAAACGTTGGACATTTTCGTATAGAGGGCCTATTGCAAACTGGACCATATCTCACTTAACCTTCTATTACAATGAGACAGTCTTCACTCAGCGATTATGTGGTTTGATCTGGGGCATTTGTCAACAAACAATTAGTAGAAATAATATCATTATCAACATCATATTTTATGACATGGATTAAGTCAAGATTGATGCGGTTTCAAACTGGTTTAACAGCATTTTCTTGGGCGTCCTATGTTTCTCCTTTCAACTGGTTTGTAATAAAGCAGTTTACTGTATATGGTATTCCAGGTATTCTATTCATTCTACGTGTTGTCTCCATTTATTATTCTGGTCTTCTGTTTATTGCGATATTTAATTGTAATTTCCCCGTATAGCATAGCTGTACTTATATAAATAATACAGCATACAATTATTAATTTCTGCAAAGTATAGGAGTCTGGGAAATAATAATAATAATAATAATAATAATAATAATAATAATAATAATAATAATAATAATTATTATTATTATTATTATTATTATTATTATTATTATTATTATTATTAAGGTGATATGGTGAACACATGGAACTGACCATAAATTTTGTTTACTCATATTTGATGTGCTTCTGATTTTCAAGAAAGCAAATAAACTATTAATTTTATATGCAAGCTAGGTCGTGCTTAATAATAGTCCACGAATGATACTTGCATAATTAAGTTTATTAACAAATTCCACTAACCCTTGTCATTAAAAATATAATACAATAAAAAAAATCAACTCTACCGGGAAGTGAACTTACAAACTCTGGTTTCCAAATCAGAAACATTATCCCTATGCTACTTCACCTCTTTGTAATAGCTGCATTGCAGATGGATTGCTATCAAAGAATCAGTCGGAACAAACAACACAGCATTGCCTGCGAATGAAATGAGTTTACTCATGTGAAACTGACTTAAAAACTTACATTTCAACTGCCAAGATTCGGCCCATTCTTTCTGAATCCAATTGTGCGTATTAAATACGAAATTGAGAAACGAAGTCTTATTTTGTTTGAGAAATTAAAACGAATTCCAAAGAATGCTTATTGGAGGAACGACAAAAATTCTGAAGGAAAGTCAAAACACAATCTGGCTTCTTCCAGGATATTTACAAATTACAAAGTAAATACAATGTACAAACAACTGATAATACAGAAAAACTTCTACTCCCAGTACACTCACTTTCTCAGCCTGAAATTAAATATGAAAATGAACTGATACAATACATCACTGCAAAACGTGACATTGACCAATCAGTATTAAAAACATTAACTATTGAAACCATATGTACAAAATATCCAAAATCTGAATGGCTTCATATTTATACAGATGGATTTCTTTTTGACAAACACAGTAATGCTGGAACAGGAATCTAAGTGACATTTTTACCTTTTACATATCTCTTGGAACACTGTCCACTAATTATGATGGTGAATTACAATCAATCAATACAGCCCTGAAACAGCTTTTCCAACACATACGTAAATTTAACAAAGTAGTTATACTTAGTGATTGTAAATCTGGACTCCAAGTACTAACATCAAGTCCTCCAAAAAAAAGACGAGTAAGAGAAATTGTTTCTGATCTTAAAATGCTACAAGGGCTTCGTAAAGAGGTAGTTTTCAATGGATACCCTCACACTGTGGAACAGTAGGTAATGAGAAGACTGACTTCCTAGCCAAAAAAGGAACAAACATCAGACAAACTCGAAATAATATGAGTACAATTTCCTTCCATACCTCAAAAGTCAGGATCAAACACATAGTCCAGTCCTTTTGTAAACAGGAATCCCTGAAGAAAAGCGAAGGTAAACCTTGGAATATTCTGCTAGACAGTAATAACATCCCAGATTTGCCACGAAAAAGGGCTGTCATTATATTTTGCTTAATCACCGGACATGAATGCCTCACCTCTCATTTGCATTGGATTAATATTTACCAGCATCCACAGTGCACACTGCACCCTCTGTAGAAATCAGAATTCCACCATGGAATAAACAACATTTGCTACAATACTTACTTACTTACTGGCTTTTAAGGAACCCGGAGGTTCATTGCAGCCCTCACATAAGCCTGCCATTGGTCCCTATCCTGAGCAAGATTCATCCAGTCCCTACCATCATATCCCACCTCCCTCAAATCCATTTTAATATTATCTTCCCATCTATGTCTCGGCCTTCCCAAAGGTCTTTTCCCCTCTGGCCTCCCGACTAACACTCTATAAGCATTTCTGGATTCGTCCATACGTGCTACATGCCCAGCCCATCTCAAACGTCTGGATTTAATGTTCCTAATTATGTCAGGTGAAGGATACAATGCGTGCAGCTCTGCGTTGTGTAACTTTCTCCATTCTCCTGTAACTTCATCCCTCTTAGCCCCAAATATTTTCCTAAGAACCACATTTGCTACAATGCCCAGCAATAAAGAAAATAAATACTGATTTATCATCACAGCTCATCATACGGTATACTATTAATATTGGGACACCCGCAGGAGAATGGGAGAAATCCAAGATCCTTAGCATTGGTCAACAACAGCAACAGTATTCATATTGTAAATTTGTGTACGTTACACTGTTTAACATGAATGCTGGAATAATCTTACTCTTGCCTCTGTATTTGTTGTGCACCTCAGAAAAAGCATAGTCAAAGTTACAGCACTTTTCATTTTCAGGTATGATCCATTACAGTTACACGAAAATGCTAAGCAGACTGAACAGACACTACAAAGCGTGAACAGCCCATCTCAACAATATTGTAATAAAAAAAAAACGCGCATTCTCATAAGCACTGAGTACTTATTCTTCTCGAAATTCTTTCTTGGAGCAAGTCTTGTTGGGAGTCCACCTGTATGTAGCCAACAATTTCGCACGACTGTCCACAAGTAGCATAGGCTATATACAAGGGCTCTTGTTTACTTCGCAAACGCAGTGTGCTGTAAGCAAAACTTATACAATGAGGGAACTCCAAATTTGTTTTCCGTATCTGTACATCAGTGGCGGCCGGTTAGGCAGTCTGGTGGTGGTGCCAAAAATGAAAAAGGTTGCACGCAAATCACCCTAGTGAAAGATGATAATCATAGCTCACGTTTACATTATGTTAAATAAAAACATTAATTAAATCAGCTATTTTACCAGATGTGCAGTTAATAATGCACCTAGTAACAGTTACAATAACAATCCCGAAACTAATAACGAAATTTACAAATACAGATAATCCAAATCTTTCACAGTAATATGGTTAAGTCAAATACAAGTAACTTTTATAACTAGTAAAATTACCGGCAAAAATACACGAGATGAACAATGATATATATATATATATATAATAAATGAACACGTTTGCACTTTACTTAAACAGGTCGACGAAGCCAAGACAGCAGCCTGAATAACACATGTTCATATCCTGCACAGATCTCATGTATCGTTAACAAAAGCATCAATACTAGCAACAGAGTAGCGATATTTAGTTGCCGCAAAATAAAACAAATATTACACAAAATTAACAAATAGTGTTACATAATATGAAAAAATATTTATCTTTCTAAAGCGAACCATGACTGACTGTCTCTGCATTCAATATAGTTGAATGGATAATAATTTACACATTCAAATTCAAGTTGTGTGCATTAATTTTGAATTGGTAACATTACATTAAGATTTGGCGCGTAACTTTAACTTGTGTTTTCGTGCAAGTCTGCGCTTGATGGTTCCTTATCTAACGTCTCCAACAACCCTGCCATCTAGCGAAATTTCTGCATTACTGCGCTGAAGCAGGCGGATGTTAACTACTGAGTCAAATTGAATTCGGCTCAAAGTCTGCCATAAGAAACACATATAAACTAGAATCAGTAGCCTTTTGTACAGTGTTAAATGGACGCAGACAGTGCCACACCAAACTGGCTCCAACGTTCGGAAAAACGCTGCAAGAGTGCATCCCGATCTGTGCGTGCGCTCGTTCAGATGAAATACGAATAAAATGTGTAGAAATAAACTATTCCAACTGCTTTTAGGACATTATTTTCTGTTTCTTTCATTGGTGGTGCCATGGCACACTGGCACTGCCCCAAAAGCCGCCCCTGCTGTACATACTCGTAGATCTGTGGTTAACACTTTTGTACGTGGTTTGTGACACCTGGGGCTATTCCACAAAGGTATGGTATTGTACATTACAAATTACTGATGAAAGATGTTGTAAAGTATGGAGTTGTATCTTTCTGTTCCACGAAAGAATTAAAGCGTGTTGTACATTACCAATGAATTGCTACTAGTGATGTCATATAAATAAGCGTACTGTCATAACAAGAAGCAGCTGGTTATCTTCATATTTCATTAATCGAATTCGGTTATGTTTGTCTCTTTAACCGTTATGTATTTTAAAGTAGGTTATAGAGCAAAGATTTGTAGATTCTATGAATTTCATAACACTGCAATGTTATTTATTTTAGTTTACTTCTTTAACAATAAAAAATTTACTTCCCTATTATCATTATGTTCTTCTGCTATCCCCACATAATGCTCCTTGATAGTCTGATAATTTGATTGATTTAGCCACCAATAACGATCTTCACCCCAAACTTAATTGTTACCAGTGGCGGCTGGTGGTTTGAAAATATGGTGGTGCACAATGGATATCGAAGAGTTAAACTTACTTTACTTTAAATTTTAAAACCGTGTATAGCTGAGGGCGTATACATATAAAGCTAATTTATATGCAATTAATAAGTGAAATGACTAAATACAAGCATAACTATTTATACAGAAAGTCCAAAAGTGGAAGGGGTCGTGGGCGGAGCTTTCTATATTGCGATTTACCCTCATGAAAAACATTTGAGCACAGAATCGTCACCAGAATGCTACCAAGTACCAAGTGCAACGTTTTCGTTCATAAAATTCAAATGCAGGTTCTGTAGGCTGTCGGGAGATAGCACTACTTATTGTCAGAACGACAACTCTTAGAACTTTAAAGCAAAAAACAAACTCCTTTATGTATTGTGCCGTTTGTGTGCATGCAGATTGAGAAAGTAATATGCGAAATATGCGACTGTTCATTGCACAAGCCGAATGAATACATTTTTCATGCTTATTACTTCGGACAAATGTCTAGTTGAAACAGATACTTTCCCAGTGAATTTAGTTTCTTCTGCACTGATGTTGGTGTCCATGTCAGGGAATGCGACAAACCATTCTCAATGAGGAAAGCAGTAGACCTCGCCTCTAATCCCCCTGTCCCCGCACTAGCCGAACATCTCAACAAACTGCCTTCCCTAGGTTTTCAACATCTTTGCAAACCAAGAGGCTCGGAGGCTCCTGCAGACGTACAAAACAAGACACCAGCTGCAGACAGTCATGAATGAAAATTGTAAAATAAAATTATATTTTTAATAGTAACAAAGCCGGGAGATTAGGAACATTACTGGGGGGTGTACAAACCTGCAACCCCCTTGAAAAGCCGCCACTGATTGTTACGAAATTACAAACACTGAAAAGTTATTGAAATGGTGTCAAAGGAGATGAAATTGTTTCTTTTAAAGGAAATAGAAGCAAGAAGAGATATTCTATTGCACATATTTACCAAAATATATCTTAATATTATGACAAATATATTTAAATCGCATTAGTACGTGTATGATTAGTCTTCTTTCACTGATAGAAAATACTTGACAATTCACTAGTAAGTTACAAAATATATTAGTAATTTTGTGGAACACAATCATGAAACTTCATTGGTAATTTGTAAGTGTGGAGTGGTAAAATACTACTGTAGAAAAGTCTTTTGTGGAATAGAAACTCTAACATTTTCACTACTTACTAGATAATTTATTTGTAATGTACAACACCATACTTTTGTGGAGTAGGCCCCTGGCAGAGGTGGTTCCTTGGGGGAGGGAAGGAAGGAACATCCTCCTCACATTTTTCTTCTTTTGAAAGTAAATACCAAATAAAATATGTGCCTTGAAATTCGAGAAAGATTCGATAATTTTTAAGTTCACAGCTATCAGAAAACCTCGGTTGATCGAATTTTAAATGACGCACGCTCATGTGCTGCGCAAAAACTGTGAGAAGGATGCGAGATTGTTTGTAAGGAGGAAAGTCAATCTTTTCCTCCTTTACTGCAGTTAACACTCATAGACAACAGCGCACTAGTGGCCAGAGAAAGAAGCAGAATTTTAAAGCAAGTAAATGAACGGATAGGGAGGAGATCCTCCTCTGATTCTGCGCATGGGTGGGGAATAGTGTAGCAGACAGAAACTGACTGGTCGTACAGCAAGCTTGCTACTGCTGCCATCCAGCAATGTTGCATTCAACCAGATTATAACTAAGGAGCAGATTCCTATGTAATTAAATATTATTTTTGCGTGTGATAAAACACAATTAAAAAAGTTAAAAATTCCGAACATGAAGTTTCAAGTTTAAAACCCGAATTTTATTTCACATAAAAACACATATTTTCACAAAAAAATTATGTAAATACATATTTTCAGGAAATCTATTATAAACACATAAATCTTGGAGTTTTTCTTATTTAATTTTTTACAAGAACTTTTAAACATTTTAAAACTAAATCAATAATGTCACTCATAAGTACATTATCTTTTTAAGCATTCTTCGTTGTTTAGTGTTTCTAAGCGCTGTGTGATGTATCCGTGATCCATTTTTGTAATAATATCGCCTCAAGTTCTGAGAACTGCTAGGCAGCATATCAGTGTTATTATTACAGAATAAATTAACATGGACAAGGAGGAGAGATCTTGCAACACATAATTAGGAATGTTTACTGTTGCTGAAGATGATTTCATTCCGTGCTTTGTTTGTGAAACACAACAAATAAGAGCTCTGGTATGAACATTATTTATTTAAACAAATCTCTAGCCTCTCGCTCATGTCTATCAAGTAAGGCAATATAGCTTGTTTTGATTCCCTGTTATCGGGCTTCGTCAATCGATATCTTTCAAGATATACTGAAAGATGGTTATTTAAAAAAACGATTTGGCTTTCCTATTAGAAAATCTAAGCTTTTGTGTGACACCATAAAAAACTCGAAACATCCAAAAATCTGTTGTCTGAAACAGGGAGATGCATGCCGTGAAAATTAAACTAGACTCGCTACCAGGTTCAGAAGTACAATTACTAAGGGACAAATTCCAGAATGTGTTTGGGAAAAACAGTGGATGTAAAAAAATGTGTAAAGTTCCTCAAGTATTGGAGAGTGTGCCTGTAGGTGAAATAGACGGTATTTGTGTTTGTGACATTCCTCTCTTTAAATATGCACGTCTGACGTCCTGTGATGAGGAAAGATCGTTTTCACAGTATAAGTCGTTATTAAGAGATAATCGGCATGCATTTGTGATGGAGAATTTGGAGATGACCTTTGTTGTTCACTGCAATTCTCGGCCAACTACTAGCTCTCAAGTATGGTTAGTGAGTACTTAGTAATTTTTTTTTTCCAAGCTAAGTAAGGTATTTTTGTCATATTAAAAAAAAATAATTTTTTTATTTTTAGCAAATATTTTCGTACTTTTTAGCACATAAAAATCCGCTCCCTAATTATAACTCATAGGAGGAGGTACAATAAAAACAGTTTTAACACAAAGCTATGAAAGACACCATATAATTTTTTAAAAATTATAAATCGTATTATTCATTGCATTTTATATAGGCTACTATTCATGGTTTGAAATTTTTAAGGATATTTGAAAGCTAAAGTTGGGTTTATATAAAATGAAGAAGTACTTCTACGTTAGTATCGCAGATCTTTTTGACCCCTGAAATTCACTTCCATTCATTGTCTACTAGACAGGCTGACAGCCTAGTTGTTAGTTTTGAACAAATATATTTGAAATTTTCTAACATAAAAAAATTAATCGGCCAGCGACAAATGCTCAAACTATATTTTAACAATAATAGCAGCATAACTTTACAAGAACTGACATTCTTCAAAGGCATGTGAAACGGAACTTGTAGAATGTAGGGTAAAGTTGCCTAATTCTGTGATAATCCTAATTCCGGGATACATTTTTTCACTGAATGTCACGGGATTGAGTATCTTGCTAGGAAGTTCACCAATAAGTAAACAAAAGATGCACTCTTTCGGGAAAGATGTCTGGTGCTATGGTCGAACGGCAAAGCTTTGACTGACATTCAATTTTAAAAAAGTATCACGGGATTAGGGGTATTACGGAAATAGGTAACTTTACCCTACATGTGGCAACACAGACCACGTGGGTGGATACAGTCACAGTCTAGTATATACAGTCGCGAAGTTCAATACGTAGTAAATATGCAAACATTAGGTAGTTGCTCACCACTAGGATCGCTAATATCGCCTCATTACAGGCAATGCAAAATAGTACCGTCACAGTCTATTGTTTCTAGCACCCTCAAAACTCAAGCTTCGTGACTGTATATAGTAGATTGTGGTACAGTGTTCATGCTTTCTTAACAGATCATTTTCCATTCCCACTTCTGTAAAACAGTTCTGGTTACATGTAGGCTAATTTATAGCATGTTTCATTCAAGAAGGTGTCATTTTGTGTTGTTAACGTCTTTCCTCCTCTTAAGAAATATGCAAGAGCCCCCACTGGCCCCTGGTGTTGCCGAAACTCCAAAAGACACAAAATCCTATAAGGAAGAACATAGGGTACCGTTTTATCGTCGTTCAAAGCTACATATTTTCACACGTTCGAACATGCAAGCTATCAAAAAATCTCTACAAACTAACTTCAAGAATTAAGGAAAAATAGCCATTCAAGACATTAAGAAAATGCAATAATTTAACATGAATATTTCTCAAAGCAAAAGTCTTATATTTCTAGAGGTAAATAATCTTAAACCCCCAGTTTGCTGTTACTGCATGCGGACCAGGAATATTGCTGGAGTAATAATTCATGATAATTCAATTATTTGACCTAATAAAGAAGATGAAAGCCGCAAGGTCTTACTTTGTTGGCGAAATGTTTAGTCCACCATCATTATTTCCGCTGGGTACCCCATTCCATTGTCTGGTATCCTGAAGTAGCTAGATGTTGGGTGGGTTAGTCACAGGGTCCCACTCCATGGGCTGCATGTCATGCCTGATGTCAGTGCCTTCACACTGCATGGGCTCCTGCTGTTCCCAGAAAATTTCAGAAAGTGGAATAATAAATGGTAACATTTTAATCGACAATGGTGAAGTTTTAAGGGCTCATACTCTCTCTCGCTATCATAATATTAATACTCGATCACAACGCAATAACATGCTAGAAATTCCACTTCACACATCATCTCTGTATTCCTCATCTTTCACTGTTGCTACCTCTCGTCACTGGAACTCTCTGCCACCTGAAGTCAAGGGCTGCCGAACATTGAAATCTTTCAAATCTAAGTTAGAAAATTATCTTATGACGAGTTGCCAAACTAACTTACAATTATGACAAGTGTTGTATTGCATGTTTCCATGTATTCACATTTTTTTTTATGTTCTAGTGATATTTAACTTATTTTATATTTTTGTTTTCATATTTTCCGATAATGGTATATCTATGTGATAAGTTGAGCTATATATAATCATAATTTTCCTTACTGTGTGTACTTAAAAATACTGTATTCATTGTATGCTTTGTACTGCACTATTTTATTACTATTCTTATTTTTATTATTATTATTATTATTATTATTATTATTATTATTATTATTATTATCAATAATTGTCTTATTTTTTTATACTTTGTACGTCTCATTTATTTTGACCTGCTGTTCACATTTTATTATGCTTTTTTCTTTCTTTCTGTATGTTATATATTGTCTGATTTCTACTTACTTATTGTTTACATTTTATTATTATCTTATTCAGTTTTGTGTAAAATTGTAGTGTACTTTGTAAATTTGTAGTGTTTTTTTGTAACGCAGTTTTACTCCTGGTTGAGTGTTAGAGAAGGCCGTATGGCCTTAACTCTGCCAGGTTAAATAAATCATTATTATTATTATTATTATTATTATTATTATTATTATTATAAATGCCGTAATTTGGCTCACTTTCCACAAAAATAAAGATTGACGCATTAAATTAGTCTTATTCCTGAATGAGTGGCTTCTATGTTATATTTAGAGTTCACTTTCTCTGAAAATTTTCTCTGTCGCAGATAGATCTCCCTACAGACCTTGAATACTGCAACAAATTTCTATGATCGAATCAGTGAATTACATGTAGATTCCTGGTATTGTTTCGAAAGTTCTGAAAGACTTGTAAAAGCCGTCTAAAATTTTCGGAAAGCTTGAAATTTAATTTGACATAACTAGTAATAACAAGCATAGATGGAATAGGGAAAGTGACTTGTGTGTTGGGGAAGTGAGTTTGATTATCCTCCGGCTCATTGATTATATCAGCATATATTTTTTTCTTTCAACGCTCTTGGAAGCAGTGCTGAAAATGCAGTACATAGTGTAACTTTCCACATTCGAATGTGGAAAGATAAAATGTAGGCTTATGCACTTTTTTTTTTCTTTCCAGCAACTTGTAAGTCTGTTATTTAACGAGGTCACTCATCGACTGAATTAGTGGAATGGAGATTTTATTAAGGCAAAATGAAAGGATTATGTGACCAAAACAAGTGATCAGACCAAGTGGGATACAAGCAGTTGTGGAATTCAATATATTTCAATTGCTGTCAATGTTGAGACCGCTTCGATAAGCTCCAAAGAAAAAAGATGAGTTCATGTCAATTTAGTTGTTATTCGAGGGACCTGTGATCAGTTCGTGGCCACCTTTATGGCCTTTGATATTGTGAGTTCGTAACATGGATGAAAAATTACAAACATTTCGAAGCAGTTGTTCATTCGTACAATAAGTATATTCCTGTTAAATTAGAGATAGATGAAGATTTTCATAACAGTTATTTGAATTTGAATTAAATTTAATCATAACTGTAAACATATTGGAATGCATTATGCCAACCTTTTCCATTGCTGATTACTTTTAGCATATTGTACAAACTTAGAATTCTTGTAGTCCATTTTTATTTTGCTTATTATTACTATTAATAATAATTAATTAATAATAATGGCATTCATACTGTCCTCTCTGTAGATTAAAAACTCAAAAAAGTTTCATATCCATGGTTCAAGAATTAAAACAGAAAATCAACATCCCTAATTTAAAAGAAAACTTATAAATTAAACCAAACCCTTTAACTCTGTTAAATATAGAGTATAATCTAAATTTAACACAAGAAATACTGAAATCAGAAGTAAACACTGAAATAATGAAACAATTGTCTTTAGAGACAATTAATATTAGGTACCCTCCACAAAACTGGCTTCATTTATACACCGATGGATCCTTGATCTCCAGGGAACAAGGTGCCAGTGCAGGTGTTATGTGCTGTCTCTTCTCACTTTATAGATCTCTTGGATATGGAACAACAAGTTTTGATGGGGAAATCATTGCAATACGGTAAGTGAAAGTCTCAGGAATCTTCTATGCCACATCAATAAATTTAGGAATGCAGTTATATTGTCAGACTCCAAAGCAGCTATTCTATCAATCGTCTCTAAACACACACCTTCATCTCAAATAGCAGAAATAAATAAAATGCTCTCTCAATTAATAACACTCTATAAAAGAATTGTATTCCAATGGATACCATCCCATTGTGGAATCCTGGGAAACGAGAATGCGGATGCTTTAGCAAAGAAGGGCAGCACTGCTACTTCAGACCTGTTACTAAATCTACGTATTACTCTGTGAAAAGATTATTAAATCTACATACTTAGACTTCAACAAACATAATTTTATAACACAATCTCAAGGGAAAAAATGGAACTCTCTGCATCATAATGCACAGTTGATTCCCGATTTACCACACAAATCGTCTGTAGCTGCATTTAGATTGGCAACAGGCCATGACTGTTTGGCCAAGCATCTGCATAGAATTGGAATATATCAGTCTCCTAACTGTCCACTGTGCAACTCAAATCAAGAAATGGATTCAGAACATCTCAAAATCTGTGCGTCAGTGGCTAACCATGACAATATCTTTGAAAAATATTGGAGTGCAAGAGGTCAAATGACTTTATTGTCAAATGCCTGGCATTAGAAAACAACAACAACAATAATCGGTGACACTTCTTCACCATACTCGAGAGGAAAAATGTACCGGTACTTATATCATTGAAAATAACTTCAAAATTGTAACATACCATTCTAGAGGCACGACGTCTTCACTGACAAGGTTATATTAGTAGGTAACAGTTCTGTATAATGCACAACCCTCCATACAGAATAATTAGCAAAGCAATATCTTTGGCACAAAGTGTGCCTTGTGGGCCATCACAAACCCACGCGATCCTACCTCCACTCCTTTGAATGTGAATCCTTATACATTCGGTCATTTATGGCCTACTGTTACAAATAAAACATTTACTCGGTCAAAATTACTTAATGCATTACCAGATGAAACAATAGTTTTCTTCCAGCAAGCAATTCAGAATGTGTTGGCATATGCTTCTGCGGCTGCTGTTCATGGATTGTATAGAGTTTCTGAGCTTGTGCCACATTGTCTCAGTTACTACAGCTAACGTTTCGATCTTCCTATCTGTGATCCTACTGTGATCGTCCTTAGAGCTGTGTATAAGAACTGTAAATTGGGAGAGATATTTATATAGTGGTTCTTGGGTTCCTTGGGTTGAACCAGTGTCGAGCAGGAAGCCAAAAACCACTCTATCTATAAATATCTCTGCTAACTTACAATTCTTATACACAGCTCTGAGGACGATCACAGTAGGATGATTGAAACATCAGCTCTAGTAGAGCCAGGACGAGAAGTTATGGCACCAGCGCGAGGGATGCATTTTAGTTCGTTTGCTTGGACTCGCTCTCACACTCAACTGGAGGGGTGTTGGGTTAGTTGGTTACTAGCATTCCGAGTGTTCAGATCGTTCTGCTACTATCGCTATTGCTAATACTGAAAACATTGTCCTTCTGAGCGCCCTCATTATGGCATTGTATAAGGTGTGAAATCATAGAGTAGTTCATAGTCAAGGACATGAAATAGCATACAATGTATGGAAATTCATGTCAGAAGAGGCTGTAAATGGAATAGCAATTCCAGTGAAAAGAATGTGTGCAAGAGTACTGGCTGCCACTGGTATTTCAAAGCGAACCTTGGCAAGAATTAGGAAAGGATGGGAAAATATTGAGGCAGGAACAGCAGATTTTTTCTCCAGTCCGGAAAAATCACACCCGAAGAAGAAGATTGTTGCAGGTGTAGACAGTTTTGATGAGGAAGTCCTAAGAAGTCTCATCTATAATTTCTAGGCTACGCATAAGCAGAGGCCGACTCTGCAATCGCTTCGTCCAAAAATGGATATCAGTGTATGATAATGTGAAGAAAGTAGAGAACAATTACATTGAAAGTGAGCACGTGATGGACAGTATTTTGGAGAACATTTCCATAAACTTAGGGACATCTGATTCCAGCACAGAACAGTCGTCTGATTCGGACGGAGAATAAGAATATAAAGATGGAATAGCGGGCGTAATTCCATTAGGTACCTTCAAACTCTTGAGTAGGAAAGTGGTGATACTAAGGTAAGACGAATGTTTTTAGAAAGAGATGAAACAGATATGCTTGCCGCTCTGAGCTTGAGAACTGTAACCCAAACAACCCCCACTCCTCTACCCTGCTGGCCGGCAATTTAAAACTTCGCGCAAGTTGGTGCCATAACATCTCGTCTCAGCTCTAACTGAGACAACACGGCATAAACCTGGAAACTCTACATAACCCAATTCAGAACGTGTTACGAACTAATGCCGAACATCTTCCGACGCAGGCGTTAGTTGAGTACGTTCTCAGAACTACTTTGGGATTTTACGTTGTTGGAATGTTTCTTGAACTGATCTTTCACTACTTTCGGAATTTCTTCTCATATTAAAATTGTATTCATCTTCTGAACTTAATTCGTTATAAAATATATCACTATCTCCTTTCAAATCACTCATGATCGACTATTTCTTTATTTTAACCTGCCCAGTCTCGAATAATTTTAATTTCAACGTCAGATTAAGCCATCTGAGCATGCATCAACAGTTTAGAATTCACAGTTTCTGTTCTTAATCGAGAACTAATTTTATTCATTTGGAATGAGTTCCAAAGTGCGTTGGAACAGGAAACTGGGACTTCAGAATCAGTTTGGAACACATGAAACACTGCGCATGAGCAGGCTGTTCAGAATTGATTCTGAACCTTGCTGGAACAAATCTTATAAAGTAATTACATAATAAAAATATGATCAATTGGTCCAAGCATCCGTTTTTGCACAAGGATAAATCCTTCACCATGTTTCTGAATTGAATTTGTATCTAAATAATAAAATATGATCATTTTAGTCCAGAGAGCATACATTTGGTGCAAGAATAATTCCTTTAACATGTATCTAAATCAGTCTACGCTACTATCCTTAATAAATCACTCCAAACCAATTATTTCAATAGTGGGATTGTGTAATACATGAAGATAATTATTTGTGTTGGCCCCATTGCGCTCATTGTATACGTTGAAAACAAAAACAAATAAAAATTAACGTGGAACATAAAATAATATTTAAGAATCACAGGAAAAAAAATGTGAGTAAATGTTGAGCACAGAAACGCCATTTCGTGGCACTTTGTTTTCTTAACCACTAGGATAATCTAGAGAATGAAAATGAACAGCTCCAGTAGGTACACGGTAAAATGCTACTTTTTACTACATTTCTATTTTGATTTCTGGTCCAGAGAAAATACTCGAACTTCACAACATCCACGCAATTATATAAAATCTAGTACCGGTACTTAATTGCTGTGTTGGGTGGGATGAATATGTTTCTTTTTAAAGGCTACAAATTTTTTTTATAATTATTTGGTTTTGGAGCGGAAAGCTGTAGTCTCATTTCTCCTTCTGCATTTAGCCTATTTCGATAATTTGTTTTCATGGATAAATACGCAGAGAATCCAGATATGAAACTGATAAATACTATATATATTTTTAGATCTTTAATAGTATTAATGATATTAATAATTAAATATGATAATTATTTATTTTGTAATATTATGATTATATTATAACAATAATTATTGGTGATATTTAATGTTTTTATTGATTCGTATTTTCGTGACTTAGTATTCTTTTTGCAGTATTCTCAAAATTTAAAGTACTATTAAATCGTTGCTTACATAATTATACTAAGTAAGCAACGATTTAAATACAATTTACGAGTCACAGAATTCCTAACTTTCAGAAGCGCTGCATTATACGATTCATTTTGTTTGTATTTACTGATAAGGAAGGATGGTCATAAAATAATGTAGTGTATTAAAACCATAAAATCTCACTGTCTCAGTCATTTTTAAATTGCAACATGTGTTCAGTGGTGACTTTAAATGTGTCTGTCCGATCGAGGCTTAATTATCAGCCTCTAATAATATACATATTTATTTCTAGAAACGCCATTGACGCTACAAAACGTACATGTTTTTAGTCCCTACTTATTGTTGCAGTTCTCATGCAGGAATCGTAATATAACTTAGGAAGCTTACCTCAGTGGGAAGAAGTTTATCCTAGTTGTCCCATGGGAATCGAACCAAGCTTCTCAATACACGTACACTCCATAAAGCACTATTTTTGCTTGCTTTACATGAAATCAAAACTCATAATGGCGGTCCAATATGTCATTTGCATTGTTGAAGACGACATTGTTACGCATTGAATGATGAACGCGAATTCCATAGAGAATAAAAAAAAAAATGAAACTAGCGTCAGTGAGTAGAAGCTGTAGGTAAGAAAACTGACTGTGCTTGGGTTGAGAACTTTCGATCTGATTTTAAATGTAGTGAATTGGCCGCAAGGAAATTTAAATATCGTCATTTTCATATTTTATATTTAACCCTTATTTAAGGGCGGCTATTTTCATTTGAAAAATATGTATGTATTTAAGTTTTCTGGAGAAATTGATATAACATACATTTTATGATGCAATTATGTATTGCATTCTTTACTTTAATTAATATTTAGAGATCTTCTTCCTCTTCTTTTATTAATTTTGTAGCTGAAACTTCATTCTATAGAATTAATATTTGAGGAGAAAAATTCGCTCCGGCACCGGGGATCGAACCCGGGTCCTTGGTTCTACGTACCAAGCGCTCTGACCACTGAGCTACATCGAATTCAATCCATAGCACCGGACCGAACTCTCCTCCTACAATGTTATTTCCCTTTTGTGGCCTGACTCCAAGTTGGGCATATACGTTGATGTTTATATTTCAAGCCAACTGCCATTATACAAGGAGCGCACTCAGCTGAGTGACTAATGGCCGGGATTCCGCAGTAAAGTGCACAGCAATCTGTACAGAATCGTGCACTGCTAGCTAGACGAATTTACTAAAGATGTTATTAATTGGTCCAACAGTATAATATCTGTTATAGTGACAATTAATATTTGAGAAGCGAATTTTTTTTCCTCAAATATTAATTGTCAATAACAGATATTATTCTGTTGGACCAATTGATAACATATTTAGTAAATTCATTCTATAGGCCTACTATGTTGACTGCGTTTTCATAACAGGAGATGAATCTTAGTGTTGCGACTGTGCAGTTAAGGACATATAGTTCTTTTCACGTGTTCATCTGTGTTTTTGGTTTTAAAAAAATTACATTTCTTTGCATTTCTTCTTTTCTCTGGAACAAGTGAAAGTACACAGACTGTACGCTGCTTACGTCAAGTTGTAGGGGAAATTCACCCCATTCCACCCTCCGCAACTATACTCGGTACCATCACTAGCTTTAACTGCTCCCTTTTCATAGCTCTAATTATCAGTATATGCAAAGTACCCTAAAATAACTATTATTACGGCGTCCTTAAGTACCTGAAAGATAAGGGCTTAGGGAATCGATGGCCCAGGGTGTCTGGATCCTTCTGCAATGCTTAATATGTAATACTACTAATACTGAACTTAAAATTGATTTTTTTCTAAGCAATACTACATCCAAACACAATTTCTAATTAACGGGTTTATATCACATAAATACAGTTATACAAATAGGCCTATGCTTGCTTCAGGCGTTTACTAAAATTATTATTAAAATAAATTAACGTAATAAAAATAAAGTCTGAAACGGATATAAAAAATTTCAAAAAGTTTAAACATATTTACGAAGAAATATATGCTTCCCATAACCGAGCTAAGAGATTACTGGAAATCACGGTTCGAATTAACAACAGTATGGTGGTAAATTCCTGCTTGTAAAATAGCAGTTTCTTCAAATCCATCGCAATGTTGCACGAACACTAGGCCTACTGTTTTATTAAGTTCAGTATTGCCAGAAAGTAATTTTCCCATTTATAAAAAGGCCCATCCGAAGTGTGATAAATTTTGCGCTCATTTAAAAAAATCTCCCCTCCCTAAAAAAAAAGAACGAAAAGAAATCCTGAGTAAAATACTACAAACAGATAATTTACCCCATCTGATTAAGGTTCTGGCTGATAAGCTTATGTACAACTAATATAAGGAAGTACATCTCACTTGACGATATGTGTTAGAGGAAGAACAATTGTTTGCATCTGAAGTCTGACTAGTGTAATATGTAGCTAGTCGACGATGAAGTGGAAAAGGAATCGGCCACCCTATCCCATTATCTTCTGGCTTAGTTGTATCACAAGTGGTGCCTTTTTGATATCACTTGTGAGGTACAGACCTGTTTTCGGACAGTTGAGTAAACAATAATCTTTGGAAATATTAAGTTATAATTCAATGTTTTTACAAGATATAGTGTTCTTATCCTTTCCACTTCATGTTGGTGTAATACATAGGCGGAGAGACAACTGTTTCCTTGGAGGGGCAAAGCAAAACCATAGAATCCCCATATAAAGGAGTTATGGGGGACATCATTTACCTCCTCCCCCCATTATAGCTTGACCGTGGTAGAGTATATCGAAATATGATCATTTAATAAAGGTATTTTCGTGGGACATGTTTCTTATAGTGTTACGTCCATATCCGCGATGTTTCGGACCGAGTTGTAAAGAGCTTGAACTGTAGGTCTACTACAAATTATAATCGAGCATAACTTTACAACCTCCCTCTTTTTCTCTCTTGTACAGAAACACATGCATACATCAATAAAACTAAGTAACAGTGCTGATAGAAACTTTTTATGTGAAGCTTACCTTCCTGAAGATATCATATAAACTGTAAACTATAATTATTTTATTTAATCTCGTCTTTAAGTTTACACATTATACCGGAATCACTTTTCTTTTTTCTGCATTGTTGTGCAGTATGTTATTCATATTTCTCCAAGTGGTGGCTTGAACACCTGTAGACTTCTAACACATGAGTACAGGCTGTTACAAAAGAAACATTACAGTGCTTCCATTCTTCAAATGAGGTATAGAATTTCTTATACATTCAGAAATTTAAAATACATGTTATAGTCCAGACACATAATCTGAAGACATGAATTCGTCAATTCAAGCACAGAAACTTAATCATAAACAAAAGCAAGAAAAATCTTTTGAATTCAATACTTTCTAACATTAACAGAAAAAAAAAAAAAAAAAGAGTTCAGACAAGTTTGGGGGGGGGGCAGTGTCTCCCCATGCCCCCCCCCCCATAACTTCGCCTGTGGTGTAATACCATAGATGATAGATAAGTTACAAAGTTACATTTAAAATGACAAGAATTTAGCTTAATTAAGATTTTAATATGAAAAACCTACATCATTGTAAATATAATATTGTTATTTTTAGAAAACCAAGTTTTATATCTCCTACAACAAATCTTGTTTAGAAAACAACATTAAATTAAACGTATTTTAACTCGAGTATTTCTTACTTCCAATTTATTTCAAAGAAAAAAACCATATAATTAATAAACAATTACTTACATACACTGTAATTACTTCTAAGATTTCAAATTAAAAATTATAATTCACTCTGTACACTTAGCACAGCCAAATCAATGGCAGTTACTTGCTGCACTCTAGCATCGAAAATGGACAATAATGCTCCATGCGGAACTCAATGCTAAGAAAGAGGAATAAGCAGGCAGTTATGCAGCCATTAGATGCGATCCAGCAGGCTGTGGTTTAAGATTGCTCTGAATTGTTTTAAACAATGACCTTATCCTTAATTATTCACATTACTATGGAATTTCTTTTCAGATATAGGCAACACAAAAAGATCATGGAAGGTTTAAAAATAATGAAACAAATCTTATGGAGCAATAAATTGGATTATTATTTAACAAGAATAAAGAAATAAATGAAATACAAAGTCGAATATTAGTACCTAAATTATATAGACCTACTAGACAAGAGTGATTCGAAATAAGCAATTCAACTACACAACTAAAGGAGAATAAATTTCAGTGCCTACTAAACGAACACCAGTCAAGTAATGTAAGTAGTGAGAAATAAGTTTAAATTTGTGATTATCAGTTTCTACTTTCCGAAAAACAAGTAATACATTCTGTTCTATTTTAATATGCATTCTTTTATATTGTACGTAACATTTTATGCTTAGATCTCTACGATTTGGAAATTGAACTCTAGAAACTTCTCAAAATAATTATTACAATCAATATTACCACTTTAAACAATCCTAGTTGTTCGTTTTTCATTACTGTATATTGGCAGGGCCGCCGAGAAGGGGAGGCAAAGGGGGCAAATGCACATGGGCCCATGAGCAGTAAGGGCCCATCAGATTAAGTGAGTCTGATTACTTTTTATTATCATGAATAATTATTCACAGATACATACGGATAATATAAAATTTTGTAAGAAAATTTGTTACATAAATTTGGCATATTAACTCAACAGTAGTAGAATTAATACAAATTAACACTTCATATGTAAATATTTGACTTTTATATAATAGAATATTGGTTTCCCGCATTAACGTTCACCGACACGACAATTGAAGCCCCGGCATTTGCCTGAACTATGTTCCCTTCGCTTGTACTGAACATGTACAATTATTTATTGGCTTGTCCTTTTTAACTACTAACCCCCGCTGGCCCACCGCAATATGCTAGTGGACTCTCCCAAACTGATGTCGCAGGATACGTTTCCTTTTCAATACATTGTATGTTTTGTGTCGAAACTTTCGTCTTTTCGTTGTCGTTTGTCTAGTAAATTCTGTTCGTTAGTGTTACCGGTTATAGTTTAACTGCACAATGAACAGTACAGGCATAAGTCGGGAGCTGAGAAGCACAAGGAGAGACAGAAAAAAATTGGAAGATATTAATACGGGTGCCAGACTGTGTGACAAATATTATGAAGACATTAACAATGAGATCAGTGATGAGCTGAAATATTTAAAATCAATTCATGCCTCTAATTTAGGGCCAACCACACTGAAACCTATGAATCTCCTAAATAGTCTGGGGGGAATTAAAACTGGACAGCTTATTTCCAAATATTTGTATAGCCATTAGAATATTCTATACAATTCCTGTGACATTTGCTGATGCTCAAAGATCTTTCAGCAAAATGAAGGAAAGAAAAAATGTATTCAGATAAACAATGTGTCCAAGAACGACCGAGTAACCTTGGCCTCCTTAGTCTGGAGAGCGATCTTGCCAGGTCTTTAAATGTTGATGATATAATTGATGATCCTGCATCAATGAAGTCAAGGAGAGTTATTTGTTGATGTTGGACTGCAAGTTAGAAATTACAGGTGTTTAGGAATAATGTTTTATGAATATAATATATTGTGCTAATGTGAAGTTTTGCTAAAAGTTTTCAATGTAATAAAAGTGTATATTTTTAGGTTCATATCTGTGTATGGGGTTATCTTTTATTTATTTTGCAAATAATTATTATGGTTAGAATAACTGATAACTTGTAATTATTACTTTTTTCAACGGGGGTCCGAGTACAGTATTGCATAGGGGCCCATAAGTTCTGTCAGTGGCCCTGTATATTGGACTGTAAAGCATGAACTTGACAACAGAAAATGAATTAACACTAACTATAATGATTCATTTCCTAAGGTCCTCCGTAGATTCTTAACACTGTAATAAATATATAAATACAAACCAGGATTCAAAGAAAGACAAGACGACGCAAGACGAGCCCAGGCCAAACTAATTAAGACCAAATAAATAAATTACTGAATTATACATAAATATAAAAGTAAGAAGTACCATAAATATAGAACAAAGTGATGCAACCATCTATGAAGAATTTCTGCAAACATAATTTTAATATTAGGTACCGTAAAATTATGCAACTTAAACTTATGGATCCAGTAGACCCTGCCAGCCTGTAAAAAGTAAAGAGTTTCTATACAATATACAGTAGTTCAAATCACTACCTTTGTAGAAAATCGACTGATTGTCAGAATTGTGTATATGCCTACTCTAAATTTTAACTTTAAGAACAATGAAATACTTTACTGTGGAAAGGAACAGTGTTTAAGAACGATTGTATATATTCTGACAAATAGTTTACTCAAAAAATGTTTTCAGTAGGTACCATAAATTTTTATCATATTAATACGAGGTGGGAGAAGGAATGCACCTTTTTACTTAATGAAATAAGTTAATAAGTAATACAGTTACAGATTATTAATATTGCATTGGATACAAATCTGATGATTTATAAAAGTTTGTCGTCTCTTCCAGGGATGAAGCCTGTAAGAATTCGTGTAGTTGGTCTTTGAGAAAAATCACACCATAATACGATTTCTCTTGCTTTCTGCTGTCGTGAAATTATGCACATAAACTAGGGATGAGGGATGACATGCAAATGGAGAAATAGCAATACTGCACAGTAAATTTCAAACTAATGTCCATTATATGGAGAATGATACTCTAGCAGCCTGTATGAACGATCGAGGGTAATATAAAAGATAGCAAAAAAATACCAGTCGAATAATTTTCAAATAAAGGGTCATGAACAACAAGGAAAAGACTCACCAAGTTTAAACTCTGAAGTCAGCCATGAAGACGGTGACAAAAATCATAAAGTCGATGCTGACAGCAGAAAGAATGTCAAAATGGTAACCACAAGAGCAGACCGATATGCCTATTGCTATAATATCGTAATAACATTCAGCAGTTTGCTCTAAGGCAGGCATGAATATTAAAGTCACCATCCACAATATAAACTGCACTCTATACTGGAGAATATTCATAAGATCTGGAAGCAACTTTGACTTCTTTTGAAGTCCGTAGCTTCAGGATCTATTCCTTTTCTTATAGGTGGCCTTAATGAAAACTGCGAGATAGTTTTGTTTTGATTTGCAATTTGTAAGTACTTGCTTTGATTATTATATGAGTTTGTAAATGTATCGATTCAGATTAGAGTGTTCGCTCAAATACTGATGTCGAGTAACCTGTTTCCAGATGAGGTTCTCCTGAAATTAGTTTAACTGTAGTACCGACAGTAAGTAACCTGCTTCAATACTAGGAATAAAGCCTCATGGTACCGTAATTCAGATTAGCATGTCAACTCATGTACCAACGCTGAGAGTCCTGCTTTAGGTCAGAGTAACTAACCCTCACCTCGAGGTGAATCAGATCAGTTTGTGAACTGTGGCATTTTTTATATCTCTAGGTGACTTCACTTCTTTTGGAATCTAAAGCTTCAGAATCTATTTTCCTCTTAATTTGCGTATTTTTTTTGTTAATAGGTAGGCCTACTACATATTTTCCATTACTTAACAACTATACTCTGAAGTTAAGATTAGTTTTAAGAAATAGCACACATTTCCTCATTATACTTTCAAGTACCGGATTAACACAATGGCAGTTTAGTTCAGATTAGATTAAACTATTTTTTGTTATTATTACGCAGAATAAACCGACAAATGAAGTGCCATAACTAGTATCCAATAAATACTGATAATGGTTTCTAAACATAAATTAATAAAGTTGTTTATTTCTGCAGAAGCGATTTGGTTTACAAAGGTCTATTTGACAATATATAGTTGATTTAAATGAAAATTATGAGAAAATTTTACTGTGATTTGTAATTATAAATACTCAGGTTATATGAATTTGAAAATGTGTCTGTCGAGTTTAGAGTCTAATTTTAGGTATGGATGTTGAGTATTTTGCTTCAAGATGGGATCACCATACATGGTGATGATTCTAGTCAGCATAACTCTGGTAATGATGCTAAGTATCCTATTTCAAGACCAGGAGCCAAATCTTGTGGTGGTTCAGGTCAGTATGTGAATGCATTTATCGACATGGAATATCCTGCTTCAAGTACGGGTAACGAACCTTTGTGGCAAATCAGGTCAGTGTGTGAACTGTGGTACGTATTTATGAGATCTGAGCTTTAGCATTTATTAATCTTCTTCTAGATGACGTCAGGGAAAATCATGAAAAAATTTTGCTTAGATTTGTAGTTCATAGGTACTCATGCGTTATAGGCCCATGATTTTGAATAAGTCATGTCAATTCAGATTAGGATGTGAACTCAGGTACAGACACTAAGTAATCTGTTTCAAGACTTGGTAACCAACCAAGCTTCGTGGTGACTCAATAGGGCAAAACATTCGTCACGTCCTAAATAATGAGGTTTAGTTTATAAAGTCAATATGGTTTTAGGATATGTTTTTCATGTTGTAGCCGAATTGTATCAATTTTTTAAGATATTGCCTATGAGGTGTGTTCAGAGGAAAGACTGATGCAGTTTTAATTTATTTTTCCTAAGCTTTTGACTTGGTTCCACATGGAATAACACTATTTCACTATTAAACAAATTAGGAAGGTTAGAAATATATAGAAGGGTGGTACTTTGGACTCAAAATTTTTTTAATGGGAAGTCGCAGAGAGTTAAATTTGGAGTGGTTTCGTCAGAATTGGAAACATAACATCAGGAGCACCACAGGGAACCGTTATTTATTGCCTTTTTACATTATGAATTGTGACAACCTGATGTGCCAGTTCCCAGTCCTTCTGTGATGCTCTCGGTCTGGAGTTTTCACAGTGGCCTGCGAGTTCGCAAGTTTGTAGTCACATATGCACCCAGGAAAGTGTACCTCGAAGAAAACTTCGAGTGTTTCTTTAGCTGAGCATGTGAACCCGCCTGTTGGTTTATGTATAGTTCCCACAGGATTTGTTGGATCGCATGCCAATGCCGTCTGTAGTCTGGCTGCCTTTGGCAGGCTGGAAATGTCCTGACAAAAGGCTTGCCAAGAGGATCTTTTGGCCTTGCATATGCTTTTATTGTAGTCTGTAAGGGCAGGTATGATACTCCCTCCAGTCTCCAATTCTTTTGGCCTTGTTAAAGAGATGTCTTACATTGCGTCTCTTATGTTCAAGGTCATCAGTTCACCATGTCACTTTTTTGGATTTTATTCTAGATTGCATGGAGCAGTTATCATGATAACTGTCAAGTATAGCCTCCTGAATTGAAAAGGCGGCCTTGTCGATATCGCCAAAGGATCTAATCTTATCGATTTGCCCAATTCTGCCTGAGAGATCTTATTTGTAGGATTCCCAACTGGTTCTCCTTGGATTTCTGTAAAGATTAGGCTTTTTGTTTACATTAACATTAAATGATATGTAGTTATGATCCGAAAGTGACGGTTCATCCAAGTCCCACTATTTGGTTATCTGAGTATTAATATACTCAGTACAAAAAGTAATATCGATAACTTCTTGCCTAACACGGTTAGTGAATGTGGGCTTGTTACTGACATTAAGTATGTATAAATTATTTGAAAGCAGGAAGTCTAGAAGGTACTCGCCCCTTGTGTTGACGTCCCTGCTGCCCCAGATTTCATGATGAGTGTTGGAGTCACATCCAAAGGTGATCTGGTCTCCTCTCTGGACAAAGTGCGCCACCAACTGCTCTAGTTCCCTAGAGCCATCATGAAGGAGATAAACAGAGCTCAGTGTAAGGCCTCTGTTCCCACCCCCAGCATGGCAGTCGATTTTAACTGTGGTAATATCACTGGAACAGAATTTCAGAAGAGGTAAGCATTGAATTCCATTGCGAACAAGAATACAAGTCCTAATTTGGTTGCCCTTGCTGCAATGTATCAACGTACCTTGACATTCTCCTAGTCCTGAAATTCAACCTTTGTTAATCCAGGTTCCTGGATCAGGGCTAGGACAATTTCCTCTTCATTGAAGAGTTTGCAACCTTGGCTGCCTTCTTATGTTGAAGGTTGACTTGGAAGACCTTTAGAGCCGTGTTTGGATAGGCTCAAGAATGTGATTCTCCCAAGGCCCAAAAAGGCTCTGTCGCCCAAGTCTTTTAGTCTTGATAGTTGAATTGTCTACCAAGCAGACGACTGTTTTTCCTGAAGAGTCTGATTTGGTACTGATAGTTTTACAATCTCCTTCACTCAGGCTTTTATTCTGATCCTTCAGCATCTTGATGATGTTTTTAGGGTCAGTTTTAGTGAACACCTTAGGAGTCTTGAATAGCAACTTAGTTGTTCATAGCATCTCTTCTCTTGATCCCACGGCAAATTTAGCAGCTTCCCATGGTTTGAGTTGAGGAATCTTTTCCATCACCCATTTTTTGTGATCTCATTAGCGCAGGGGAGAATGAGAGTACCCCTCTCCTCATAGGATCCCATAAATTGGGAGAAACTTCCATCTTCGAAGCTTTAAAAAACCTGTACTATCTCTTGTTGGAGTTTATAAATTTGATCCTCCGAAAATTTACTGGAAGGGAAGTTATCAGGGATCACTGCCATTTTAAAGCTTGTTAGCGATTTCCCGTAGGTTTCCTTATATGAGGTAGAAGCTGTTTCCTCTTCTGTACCTTCACTTTGTTTAACTTTACTTTGTGTTTAGCACCTGTCTCAACCCTTCCTTCCTGGTGTACTTTATGTTGAAACTTGGATTTGCCTTTTCTCCATTTTTCAGGATTCCAGACAATGTCTTCCTTTTTAAGTTTCGCTTTTAGGGCGTTTTTCCTTTGCGGCCCAGGTCTTCTTTAGAATAACTCTTCTCGGGTTCTCAGTCAGGTGAGTTGGAGATTAGCTTCCAAGCTTTCGACGGCTAGCTCTGCCATCTTCTTCAGGGAATGAAGTGATGTGGGACCATGTCTAGCTGGTATATATATATATATATATATATATATATATATATATATATATATATATATATATCAGTAGGTCTTCCCGCTGTGGGCCAATCAGGAGCTAGTTCCTAGTCCTGACCACCAGGCGCATCCATAAGCCGCCCATGAAGATCCAGAATTTGCTGAGACCAGTTAAGGACGACCTTGGTCTTAGGACACCTGGTGTCTACAGGATACCTTGTGAGTGTGGGAAATGCTACATCGGGCAGATGGGACGCACCATCATGGAACACTGCAAGGAACATCAACGCAGCAAAGGACTATATTACCCCAATAAGTCTGCAGTAGCCCAACACAGGCTAGAAACTGGTCACAAGATAGATTTCGGCGCCATCACCATCTTGGACAAGACATCAGGTTACTGGGACTTGGTTATCAAGGAAGCCATCGAAATCCAGCTAGATGGCAATAATTTCAACAGAGACAGGGGTCTACAGCTGAGTACAGCATGGAAACCTGCCATCAATACACTTAGACCACCAGCACACGGCAGACATTCGGGAACAGCAAGTAGCTCTTGATTGGCTGCCGCTTCCACCAACCAGAATGTGCCTGGCGATCGGGACTAGGAACTAGTTCCTGATTGGCCCACAGCGGGAAGCCCTACTTTTGCATATATACTGGCTAGACATGGTCCCACATCACTTCATTCCCTGAAGAAGATGGCAGAGCTAGCCGTCGAAAGCTTGGAAGCAAATCTCCAACTCACCTGGCTGAGAACCCGAGGAGTTATTCTACATCAAACGCCGAGAAAACCTCAAGTCATACAGGTCTTCTTTGTTGGACATTAAGTTCGTCCATTTTCTCCAAGGTTTCATCCAACCCTGGAGTAGACTTTTTAGGTTCTTTTTCCTCATTCGAGGTGATCAAGTCACCTTCAGAAGAGATATCACCCAAATCCATATCAGAAGCTTGCTCCATAAGAGACACTTCGTTAGAGGAGGTGGCTGTTGTTGTTAATGTGGTTGCTGAGGGCTCACAGATGTGGTCCTCAGAACAGGTTTTCCTTTATTATTCATGGTTAGTCCCACGAATAGCTAGGGACATATAAAGTCCACCCGGATAGAGCCCCACTTGCCCAGGTAAGGCTGATACTCTAGAGGTCGACTGGTATCCAGAGTCCCCATTTAAGACACATTTGCCCTGTGTCATTCACCCCCTCAGCATGGGTCGCACCACACCTTATGGGGTTGGGCTAGAATTATTAAGGATAGGAAAGTAGGGTATGGGAAAAATAGAGTTGGGAAGATAGGTCGTTGCGGGACACTCTTTGTCTGGCTCTTCATATTTGGCCTATCTGGTATGGGTGACCCTAGTCAGCATAGCCCAAATAATCATTAGAGCACGCAAACTCCCCCACCTGCACGGACAGTGCTTCATTAAGGTGGCGTCCCCTTGGGGGAGAATTAAGTTAATAAGTATAATCATCAAATTCATATGTAAATAATACTGAAGGGGTGAGAATGAGATAGTTCAAAGCCACACTTATAATAAAAATGTTTTTTTTTGCGAGTTCATTTTTTACACGTATGAGGGATATACTAATAAAATATTGTAAAAGTTACGCAAAAACTGACATAAGTATACGCCGAAGAAATTATGATACAGCATCTAATAGCATTTGACTCTAAACCTTCAATACGCTCTTCTGTAAAATTTTGTCTGTATCTTAGGAGCATATCACTCTCACCCCTTCAGTTATCTTTACATGTACCTATTACTTAGTATTATATTGCCATATTACATTTACTTTAATTATTAAGGTCTACATTACAAAATGATTTCTCTGTTTCGTATGCTTCTTTTATTTGTAACGCTTCTTTTAATTTAGGTTTACATATTCGATTACTGTAATAATAGTAATAACAATAATAATAATAATAATAATAATAATAATAATAATAATAATAATAAACATTTTATATGATTTTATAATTTTTATTATTATTATTATTATTATTATTGGACATAAAAAGGCTGTAAGTGTGGCAATATCTTTGAAAATTAGATTTTCCAAAAAAGAGTCTATGTACCTGGCTCAGTTCACTAAGAAAGGAAGATAAGTCCCATTGTAATTTTATTTAGGCCCTTGCTTCTCCCATATATGTGTAAAAGGTAGGATAAACCTACTACGTTACTAATTTGTTACTGTTTTCTAGGGCTTTTTTTTTGGCACTCACAGTCTTTTTTATGTCCAGTCTTCTATTGTAATTAGCCTATACTATGAGACTAATGTGTTACCACTGCCAACAGGAGTTTACTCATTTGTAGTGTGAATAAATACATACATACAAACATTGTCAACTCTGGTAAGCATCCTGCTTCAAAATGAAGTAGCCAATCTTCGTGGTGACATAGTGTTGACCTGAGCATCGACACGATGTTGAGAATCTAGCTGTAAGTCAGGGTAACGAAACCTCATGGCGAATTACGTCGGCGTGTAAACTGTGGCACATTTGGAATCTGGAAGCGACTTTGACTTCTTTTGAAGTCCGAAGCTTCAGGACCTACCTAATCAAAGACAAATTGTAGGTGGCAATGGACCAATACGAAATCTGGAAAGAGGTCAAATACAAAAGAGGAGATGGATTGGATATGCATTCAGAAAAGAAATGGTATTACTGAGCTATTATTATCAATGGTCCCAGAAAACAGTGGCCAGCTGGCCAGCTGCACCTTACATGGTTTCTGCCAAGCGCATAACCATTTCCCTGGTGCTTCTCCAATATACAGAGTGTTTCCGAATTGGTGTTACAAACTTTCAGGGATGATGGCAAAGGGTACATGTATCAATTTGAGATAAGGAACCCTGGTCCAGAAATGACTGAGTCGAAAGTTATAAGCAAAAATAGTTGTGTGAAAATGGAATTGTAATTTGGCACCACGTGCCCTCTTTCCCTTAACTTTTGGAACAGTTGTGGAAAAATGGTCTGGGTCAGATCTCTCCTATGTGGGTACTTGGCCCGATACAATCTGTGAGCTTGTCTACTGTTCCCATTGGCTCATCCATATTCGAAAATCAGGTCTGCTTATTCCGCTCTCATGTACTCCTCCATTTCACTAGGACTGATTGACTGTACAAGTTGCAGTGTCCAGTCGATCAGTCCTAGTGAAATGGAGGAGTACACGAGAGCTGAATAAGCAAACCTGATTTTCGAATATGGATGAGCCAATGGGAACAGTAGACAAGCTCACAGATTGTATCGGGCCAAATACCCACGTAGAAGACATCCGGCCCATACCATTTTTCCACGACTGTTCCGAAAGTTAAAGGAAGGAGGGCACGTGGTGCAAAATTACAATTCCATTTCCACATAACTATTTTTGCTTATAACTTTCGACTTGGTCATTTCCGGACCCTGGTTCCTTATCTCAAATTGATACATGTACCCTTCGCTATCATCCCTGAAAATTTGTAACACCAATTCGGAAACACCCTGTATAACAATACTAACAATATATGTTCAATAATTGGACTTACCATGCTCACAGTCGTTGCTGAAAATGACCCGCAGGTTTTCAGTGGAATCCCCAAGAAATAAGGACAACAAGAGAAAGACTTAGAATCATTTGGTACAGTATACTCAGAAATGAAGCCGAACAACAAGAAAGGAGCTGGAATGAAATAAAAGGCGTAGCAAGAAACATAATTCACTGTCGGCTTTCATCAACGCCCTATGCTATGCAGAGGAATGACAAGACTGATGCTACTAGTTTCGCTGGTCATCACTGGGACCTGGAAGCAACTTTGACTTCTTCTGAAGTTTAAAGCTTCAGGATCTATTACTTTATTTACAGATGATTTCCTCCTTTTTGAAATTAATATTTCCTACTACTTTCTTTAATTTGGTTTCAGAATTTTTAAATAGTCATTTGGGCTGTATTAACTGGCCACAAAGAATCAGCGGCAGCTGATGACACCCGTTCCATGACAGCTCACTTCATACATAAGCTGCTATGGACTTAATGCAGCTTCTCGTTATAATCTCTCCTTGTTAGGAATAGGCATATTGATTTTCCTTAATAATAATAATAATAATAATAATAATAATAATAATAATAATAATAATAATAATAATAATAATAATAATATAAAATTAATGCTTGTCATTTTTATTTAAATTAAAGAACTGATATTTAAAATTTTTAACAAAAAAAATAAAATATTGTTATACATTAAAAAATAAAAAATCTGCAGGATCAGATAACATAAATAACGAACTCATCAAATATGCTCCAGAGTCTGTGAAATATCGTATTTTAGATTTAATTAATGTATGTTGGAAATACGGTCATGTACCTGAAGAGTGGAGATTAGCCAAAATATACCCAATATATAAGAAAGGTGAAAGGAACAACTGTGATAACTATAGGGGAATAAGTATTCTAAATACGTGTTATAAACTATATGCAACAATATTAAAGAACCGATTGAAGATAATAATGGAGAATATTATCTCGGAAGCTCAAAATGGGTTTCGTGAAGGAAGAGCTTGTGTAGATAGCATATTTAGTATAAACCAAATAATAGAAAAATATAGTGAATATAACATACCAACAAATATGGCATTCATAGACTACGAAAAAGCCTTTGATAAGGTTAACAGAAATAAATTATGGCGTATTTTAGAACAAAAAGGTACACCGAAACATTTAATAACAATAATAAGACGTTTATATGTAGACAACAAAATAATGATAGAAACAAGAACAAAGAATGAGGATAAAATAGCAACAATTAACAAAGGAGTGAGACAGGGTTGTCCTCTCTCACCACTGCTTTTCAATATATATATATATATATATATATATATATATATATATATATATATATATATATATATTGACAATGTCATAGAAGAATGGCAGATACATTTAGAGACACATTTTAAAATTAAGAATAGGTTTTAGACACAATTTTATTTGCAGATGACCAAGTTCTAATCTGTAGCTCAGAGGATAATTTACAAAAAGCCATATACCAATTAAATACTGTATACATATTGATTACACAACTTTTAACACTGTATCACTTCGGAATATGTATGATAAGAACTTTCTTGTGTTAAATATTATTAACATACCTTGTTAACATGTTTCGACCTATTTTCGGTCAAGATGACCGAAAATAGGTCGAAACATGTTGACAAAGTACGTTAATAATATTTAACACAAGAAAGTTCTTATCATACATATTCCGAAATAAATACTGTAAGTAAAAAGTATGCATTAAACATCTCCACAGCCAAAACAAAAGTTCTAGTATTTCAAGGGTCCAATACAATCAAGGCTAAAATAATTTTAGAAGGAAAAATGATAGAACAAGTAAACAATTTTAATTATTTAGGCTGCAGTGTATCATACGTTAAAAATGATGATGTAATAAAAAAGATTAATAAATTTAACTATATATGTGGAACAATAAAAAGAAACCTCAAACAAACTAGGGAAGAAACTAAATTAAAATTTTATAAAGTAATGGCAGTGCCCATGTTCCTATATGGCTCGGAATGTTGGACATTAAGAAAAAGTGAAGAGAGAAAAATAGAGGCCGCCGAAATGCGATTCCTAAGGAGTATACACTTTGTTAGACAAAAGGAGAAATGATGACATAAGGAAGGAATTAGGCATCTTTAAACTAACAGAGAAGATACACCAATATAGAACTAAGTGGAAGGAACATGTGGAAAGAATGGAAGAATACCGCATTCCAAAACTGCTATTAGATTACAGACCAACAGGCAAAAGAAACGTTGGCAGACCAAAGAAAAGATGGACTCAACAAATGTTTAATGCATGAGACTGGAACAAGCCTTTAGAGGCTTAAACCTTGACGATGATAATGATTATAAACGTACGCTATAGTGTCCATAAGCCAATGCAAATATTTAATTATGTAATATATTAAATATGTGATAAACCTGGATTAAGACATCAGGTATAAACCACGGGAAACAATTTATTGTTAGACCATGCAACAAAAGAGCTGAAATATTACTACAATGTAACAGATTTCAGCTGAATGCAGTTACAGCTTTTCTCATGGGTCATGCACCTGTAAGAAAGCATCTTAATTTAATGGGAATACTTCAAGGTAACCTAGACTGTAGATTCTGCGGGAAGGAGACTGAAACAGCCCAGCACATTATTTGCTCCTGTGACACATTGGCTCATAGAAGATACCTTATCTTTGGGAAAGATTCTCTAGAACCAAAGGATTTTGAACTGAGTTCTATATCTGGACTGTATACCTTAATCATGGTAACAGGGCTGATGAATCGGTATTAAATTATAAAACATAGGTAGCACAATAAGCTAAGGCTGCGGTGCGTCCGGAGCAATGACGGGCCTAAATGTTGGAAAAAAAAATATATATATGTGATATTATTATGTATCTACTTGATACTATATTGTAGAGGAAATAAGCGTTTTAATCTTCGCCTATCTGAAGATAAAAGCTTTGCATGTATTAGACCTGGTTTTCTTGTTATGTGTTTTGTGTTGAAAGTGATCAAGTAAAGTCGCAATGCTTCATTTGCAGCGCATAATGACAGTGCAGCAAAGTTTTCGAAATGTGTGTTGAATAAGTGTTAAACTATGCCTACAATGACTTCTATTATGATTAGTTTTGTTTATTTATCGACGGCACAATAAGAGATTGAATGTAGCTGCGTGTATTGCACTTTTATCTCGTACATCAAGTGAAGAAGAGTTTGCAACCAAACATCGTCAACGAAACGAGATGCTGCCACAGTGGAGTACTGATGCCGGAACTTTTCTCCCCGTGTACGTGTTGAATTGGACTTGAAGGACCAATACCTATTCTTGTGGGACTATGTAGAAGATTTCTAGATTCTGAGGCAATGAAGCAAGTTGTGATTAATGCAGTGAACAGTGTTGACACAAGCAATGTTACAAATGTCGGGCAGGAACTAGAATACCAGTTGGATATTTCTAGAATGGCCGACAGTGTCCTTGTTGAGATTCATTAATGAATTTGTTGGGTTACGATAACTAGCCTATATGTTATTCTCGTATATTTTGTATTTGATATTAAAAAGTTACATGCAAATGTAAATGTGCATTGGCTTGTGGACAAGCGTGCTTCGAACAGAAACTAATTGATTTTAGAGTGTAATTAAGTAAATTCGATTTTATAAATATCAGTACTGTTCTCTTCTACTTCTAAATTTAAACACGCCTTTTATAATTATATGAGTAATTGGTGAGCCAATATATGTTTACATTACTGTCGCATTATGAGTTTGAACTTTACGAATACTTAATTCTGTGAATGGAAAATTTATATTTGTATTTAATAACTAAATTCTTTTCAAATTACCGTACATGTTCCATTTAAAGGTAATGAAATATTACGAAAATAATTAAATTATTTCAGGGGGAACTAAAATAGGCTTACAGCAAGGAAATGCCGATGCATTGTATTTGAACACTACATTTAATATTACAGGTGTTCTCGCTGACAATTGACCGAGCCTCTAGCTTAGAAATTCATATAAAAGTGATTCACTTAACTAAATCTGAATATTACTTGTATGTATCAATACAATTCTTGTAGCAGTTATATTACTGTAAGTGTGCTTTTTAACGTCGAAATACTCGGAAAAATTCACCCAGAATACGCTGATCACCTCAAACATTATTTTTGTAACATTAAAACACCGGAATTATTTTCAAAATAATCAATAATTCTGAGACAATATGTGGGCCTATGATACCAGTACTTTTAATTAGGTATAAGCAATATTGTATGTTCAATTACAATTATAAACAACACACATTCATGCTGCAACAGAGAGAGTTATAGCTTGAAGCTGGGGGACCAGATGCTATATAACCCAAATGACATATTCATATTTTATAATTTTTAAGATGTCTGGAAAGAGTAATGAAAAGCAGGTAAGTAGGGCTACATTTTAAAAAATGTCGGATATATAACTTGTTTTTGGTACAATATCCATATTAACCTACTGCATATATTTTCCTTCATCGTTGACTGTACTGTCAATGGTAGTGGTAATATTTATGGTGGTAGGTAGTGTTACAATGGTAGTGGTGATGGTTACTGTGGTAGGTAGTGTTACAATGGTAGTGGTGGTAGTTACGGTGGTAGGTAGTGTTACAATGGTAGTGGTGATAGTTATGGTGGTAGGTAATGTTACAATGATAGTGGTGATAGTTTCGGTGGTAGGTAGTATTACAATGGTAGTGGTGATAGTTACTGTGGTAGGTAGTGTTACAATGCTAATGGTGATAGTTATGGTGGTAGGTAATGTTACAATGGTAGTGGTGATAGTTATGGTGGTAGGTAGTGTTACAATGGTAGTGGTGATAGTTACTGTGGTAGGTAGTGTTACAATGGTAGTAGTGATAGTTATGGTGGTAGGTAGTTTTACAATGGTAGTGGTGATAGTTATTGTGGTAAGTAGTGTTACAATGGCAGTGGTGATAGTTATGGTGGTAGGTAGTGTTACAATGCTAGTGGTGATAGTTATGGTGGTAGGTAATGTTACAATGGTAGTGGTGATAGTTACGGTGATAGGTAGTGTTACAATGGTAGTGGTGGTAGTTACTGTGGTAGGTAGTGTTACAATGGTAGTAGTGATAGTTATGGTGGTAGGTAGTTTTACAATGGTAGTGGTGATAGTTATTGTGGTAAGTAGTGTTACAATGGTAGTGGTGATAGTTATGGTGGTAGGTAGTGTTACAATGGTAGTGGTGATAGTTACTGTGGTAGGTAGTGTTATAATAGTAGTGGTGATAGTTATGGTGGTAGGTAGTGTTACAATGGTAGTGGTGATAGTTGTGGTAGGTAGTGTTACAATGGCAGTGGTGATAGTTACAGTGGTAGATAGCGTTACAATGGTAGTAGTGATAGTTATGATGGTAGGTAGTGTTACAATGATAATGGTGATAGTTACGGTGGTAGGTAGTGTTACAATGGTAAAGTACTAATATTTGTAAGAGTTCTGATGATATATAATAATATCAGTAATTTTATTGTATATGTGAACCGTTGGGATGTGAGATAGATTCACGATTGAGGAGTAACGCTGGAAGATGCGCGTTCAATTCCTGATGGAGTTATGGATTTTCTCCAATAATCTCATCCTTCCAGCTGCACTACAGCCTTGGGCTTTACTCAGCCTCTAAAGGAAATGAATAACAGTGGTATTTCCCTTGGGGTAAAATCGACAGGCAGGCAGAACTAACATTCCTACTTGGTACTATTTACTGTCAACTGCCAACATAGGAGCCTTAACCTCCCACCAGCCTGTGGGCCTCCATGGTCTGTGATGGGGATCACTTTAATTGCAGTGGAGACAGCAATAGAAATAGTGAGTGATTTTGTAATGTGTCTGTTTTATTATCTCGCTGCTAACTGCACTATATCCGCTGTTGGTGTTTTTCTTACTGAGATAACAAAAAATAAGACAGAACGAACTAAAGTGGGACAGTAAGTTGCACTGTTTTCTCTAAACTACAGGAGAGTGACGTTTGAAATACGATAATAGAAATAGCAGGATTCTAACACTGGGTTTCAAAATCAAAGATAACCGTAAAAATCAGTGGCACTGCATATATCTTATTTCATTAAACTGATACTATTGTATGGATGCAGGGTTTAAACGATATAGTGTGTCAATATTTTCATACGTAGGCTATATATTGCACAGCCAGACAACGAAAAAAAAAAAAAAATCGCTCTTTCAATTTAATGTGATAAAACATCACGTTAGTAGGATGGCTAGCAACCAGTGATCATATCATAGATAAATCTCAATACTTGGGCAACAGCAACTATGTTAAATAATTCAATCCTGTGGAAAACCAGTAAGTTAAATATCATTAATTTTATTTGTTATTAGAAAATTGCCACTCATACAAGTAAATCATAGGAAATGACACTAAATGTTTCAAGACTTAACAAGCCGACCTTCCACCTTTTCGGTGAGATTGTAAGACTCCATGCTGTTGAAGGTATTTTGAATCCAAATATCAAATATTATTAGGATTAGGAACCGAAAAATAGTCTCTGAATGCAGCTGATAGTTCTTCCAAGTGGTATATGAATCTTATTTACTCAAGAAGATATCGTTCAGAGGTAAATATAAACTCCTAGAATATTTAATGAAGCATAGAACTTTATCTCCACTTGGTTCACCCACAACTGCATTTTCTTTATCGAAGCTTCAATTTTTCTCTCCACTTTGAAGCCATTAACATTTCTACCTTATAGGTCTAAATTAAGTCCATTAAGATAAGAGAAAGTGGTCGCCAAATATTCTACATTGCACGACCAAGAAAAATCACATCACTCATTTTAAATTTCTCATTTTTCTTGTTCAAATTCAAGAGAAAGGGTTCATACGTTGCACCAATAAAGGAGAATTTCAAAGACGCAGTTTAATGGTCTGTTACAGTCACATTCCTGTGAGAGTTACACCAACAGTAAGCATTCATATCTAGTAAAAGTCATTGCTCATGTTATCAGCATATTGCAAGTCCACTACCTAAGGAAAAGGAGAATACTTGTACACAGAAATTCTTCTTGGAATCAGATCCAGTTTCTCTAGATCTGTTGCTGGAAATGAAGCACAGTAAAGAATGTAATGAAAATATGTAGTAAGTTGGTAAAAAAAAATAGTTTTATTTACATTTTCATAAATATCTTTAAATATTACAGTACAGCTTTGAGTATCATACATAATATATTATCAGTGCTCTTTATATTGTTTCATCTTGTAACATGCACAGTCAGATATTAAATGTAAAATTTTGTGCCTCAAATAACAAACATATTACAGTATAATATGCACAAAAATCTATGTGGCAGCTACTTCTACCTGCTGATACTTCACATAGCGCAGCAAACGCAGTACAGTCGAAGGTGTTACACCCGGAATGCGACTTGCAGCAGCAATCTAAAAACAAAGAACCAGACTACAATCTGAAAATTAATAAGAAAAAAAAGTAAAAGTACCTCTTTACAAGGCATAAAGGTGCTTGGGGGGGGGGGGGGACATGAGCTTCATTGCTACCATGACATCAGCACTAGAATGAGGTGGTGTGGTCAGCGTCATGCTCTGACCACCTTTCACCCTCAGAGAAGACCCATACTCAATATCAAAGGAGGTTGAGTGAACTTGGGGCTGTTCTGGAAGTTTTGCCAACGAGAAAAATCCTGCCATCACAGCAGAACTTGTAGTCCATAGCTAGTTAGCTTCTGTAAATAATATTCATGAACAGTACTACCATATTCCAGGCTGAACTGTTTGCTCTAAACGAAGCAGTATCATGGTGTCAAGAAAATGACTGTAATGCTCGTATTTTCAGTGACTCCCTGGCAGAGTGCTGCATTGGAGTTAAATCACTCGCTTGAACTCGGTCGAATGTCGCACCCTCGAGTGAGATAAGACTGGTCATGATACGCTCGTAATAAATAGAAGCACAGTACAAGGTCATCTCACCGACATGTCTTATCTTGTATTGAAGGTGACAGATAAGATACACATATGTTTTGCTCACACGGTAAAAATAAGGCTTTATTTTCTGCGTTTATGACAAACGTCTAATGGAACGTACCAGAACAGTAACATGAAGTTATAAATAAAATAGTATGAAAAACTTCGATATATAGTTATTATTCCTAATTAATAATTATTCAATATTTGATTTACCACATATATAATATGATAGGTCCATACCTAGTGTTCCGCCTATATACTGCGACAATGTAGAAACGTTTTACAAAATATTATTATATAGCAGTAAATTAATAACAATATTAGTAGAGAGATAACGTCACAGAAAATATAATAAAACGAATAATCATGCTGCACAACTGTTACAGACGCAAAGATTGATACACTAATTATTAGAGATTATTATTATTATTATTATTATTATTATTATTACTAGAAAACTTGATACATTTCTTGCATTATCGTGATTGTGTTCTCCATTTATAATAATTACATTTACATCCAATAACATCTATCAGATATGGCAAAAATAAAATCACTCCTGTGGGGGGGGGGGGGGACATATAGCTACAACATTTATATTACATTTTAAAGCAAGTTTTGTAGTTGCACTATGGAGAGGTTAGTTAAACACTGCAAAGTTTTGAAATGATAAACATCTATGATGTTACTACACAGTTCATCACTGTAACAAGAACAAATGTCTAACGCTCGGCTTATACCGTTCGAGGATTTATTGCTCGTCACAATTTTACCCATCATGCATGTGCGCTACCTATCGGATTATGCTATGAACTACTTGGTGCTCGAGCGAAAACGTCCGATGCAGACCTCTGCTCCCTGGTCTCCATTAATGCTATTAAAGGCTGCTCACCCCATAGCCACTGCTATAAGAAACTCAATCGGGAACAGGAGGACCCACATCTGCCTATCCTGGGCCAGAGGCCATGTGGGAATCACAGGTAATGAAAGGGCCGACAATACTGCGAAGTCCTTGACACTAGGGTGACACTTGAATGGATCAACTTATGGACTGGCAGTGTAAATTGGAAGATCACGAAAGAATTATTTTTTACTTTAATGCTTTAAGATTCATGAAACCATATACATCTCTCTTTGAATGTTGTCTAATCGGTTGAGTAGTGAAAACTTTCATTAAGTAACAGCACCTAACAGAAATAAGGTGAAAGAAAAACATTGTTCTGACTTAGTATTCAAAAGATCAGCAGTCTGAACATCGAAGTCTGCTATTCTAACAAATTATATGATTTCTTTCAATAGCTTTACACAAAAAAGTGATTTTTCCTTTCAAGTTCCTTCTTGATATAGGAAACAGGAAGACTGTGAGACTATATTTCTTGTCAGACTGCACTGAGGACTCTACAACAGTGCCTCACTGTCTCTCCAAAATGAAGTTTTACTGTACACTTCGTTTATTTCGTACTTTATAGTCTGCCAAGTTAACTCTGTGGTAGTGCATCTGCCTCCAGACTAGCTGGCTCAGGTTCGTTCCCAGCAGGGTCAGAAATTTTCACCTCGGGACTAGGAGAGATCATGGTGCAGAACTTCTAATCACTAAATTGTGCACCAATATGCCTGGGTTATATCTCAGTGCATATGAAGAGAATGCATATGTCTCTGTTGATAATGATTCGTCTGTTGGACTGGAATGGCCTGGCAGCTTACTTGGTGCTATTCGACAGGAATAGGCTATGTGCTAGTACTGGGTTTCCCCTTTTCCCTTCTTCACCATCATCATCCTCACCCATTCCCTACACTATACTTACACATACACTCAGAATATAACTCTTCATGCATAACATGGCCCGCCAAAGTGGTGTGCAACTTGAACATGTCCACAGTATGCGGAACCCGAATCACGCAAGTGAAGTGAGCGTGCGCTCGCATGCAAAAACAGAGATTTTGTACTCCACTCGTCCGACGCTATTTATCACTCAAAACCCATTTAAATCTAATTCCCTATCCCTCACAATACATTTACTAATCTTGGAATGTAGGCTTTCACAGCCAGTGTCATTGGGATAGATGTTATCCGGGCTAAAGGGCCGTGATCTGTTGGAGTTGTTGCTACCATACACTTCGACCACAGGTGCGCCACGATCCATCCAAACCTTAAAGACCTTAATGCAACCAGTCACAGACCCAGTCGTTCCCAGCACACTATGGAGATCTTTGCGCTTCTGTGTGCCACACCATTGATGATGTTTACCGGAGTAACAGTCAAAACATATGGTAGCAACAGCTCCAACAGACCACGGTCCTATAGCCCGGATAACATTGATCCCAACTACATTTACTATTTATTCCAGGCTCAATTTTCACCACACTAACTATTCCAACATTTCTTTCCTACTTCTTAGACCTTACTGGCATGTATCATAGTTACTTCGTACTCCTAGCTCACTTTATTTCTTACATCACTTCAATTATTACCTTTATACTATATTTATACACTTCACAACCTTTATAACATTAAGATCTTCTTTTCTTTTCAATACCCTTTGCACTTTTTCCCCACTTACACATCATTTTCTTAAATTGTAGGTTGGTTTTTCTTTATTATTACATTTTTACATTGCACACTCTGTTTGCTTTTCATTGTCAGTGCTTCCCTTACTATTCGACCTATATCTTCTTTTTCCATTATCTTCTTTCCCGACCTTCTCTTGACTCTTCACCAGCTGACAGTCTTCATTTCCTCTGTTCTTCTTATTCTACTGGCATGCAGCTCTTAAAGTTTAGCTAATGCCTCCTTAACGATGACAGCCCATTCCTCTCTATTTTCTGCTTTCTTCCTCCATCTTCTCAGCCTTCCTCTGTATCTTCTCCCTCCTGGGTTTCCATAAAAAATCTTTTTAATCGTTCTACCACCATCTGATCATATGTCCAGCCCATTCTATTCTTTTAGCTTTTATCTGTGTTACTATATTAGGACTCTTATACATTGATTTATCTTATTATTTGTCCTTATTCTCCATCCATCTTTATCTTTTATTGGTCCATAAATTTTCCTCTGCATTTTCCTTTCCCATCTTTCCAACTGGAATTTTATATCTTCCGTCATAACCCAGGCTTCACATCCATATATAATTATAGGTTCATTCCCTCTGTTGTCATGCCCATTAAGAACCTTGGGCATGCATCTGTGGTATTACTGGAATCTGCACTCTTTTGTGTTCTTCACCTTCTACCTCAATCTGTTTCGATTATTTCTATCCTTGAATGTTTCCTCACTATATCTCTTACCTTATCTTTCAGGTCTCTTCTTTTTTCTTTATTTACAGTTTCTTCTAATTCTGTCCAGTTTATACTTTCTAGGTAAAATTTACATCAAAGAGCTCACTATTGATTTTCAACTTATCTTTGTATAACTTTGCAAAATGTCCATTTCCCCTTGTTGCTAACAAAAAATAGTACCAAAATCTTTCTCCTGCATCTCACTTCATATTCGAAGTCATTTTCCATTGTATTAATATTTGAGCCTTTTAGTAATTTTCTCTTTCCCAAAATCTATTCCTTTGTCATTACATTCTCAAACTTCATCAATATAGGCCTGTTTTTCTTTCCACTTCCTAACTTGAAAACATCCTTCACTTGTCCATTCCCAATGTCAAGTCCTAACCATTCCCAACACATATTCACAATCACTTCATAACTTTCCCTTTTCAGCTTATTATTTTCCTCCTGAAGAGTCTCTATCCTCCTATTTATTTAATCCATGTCCGTCCTTACGCTCACTGCATCCATTATGTACAGTTCTTTTCCACATATTTTCTTCCACTCTTCAGGTCAACTACCTCACTTCACTACTATTGCAGGAGCTGAGTCGTCACTCTTCTACACTGTGTCATTGCTCACTGAGGACTGAATGACTTCAGCAATATGTAAACTAGCTAAATATGATGATTCAAAGCATTTGCAGTCACTGACCTACTTCTAAACAGATTTTTTTTTTTGTTTAAATTTTATTAATCTACGAGCGAAAAAAAAAAAAATCTTTTATTTTTAACACCTGGATGGTTTATTTTTAAATGTCTTCGAAATTTATTTGGTTTCATGGAAGCACTTGAGAGAACTTTGTAACACAGTACACACTGTGGTTTGGGTTCATCTTATCACACACCAAGTAAATCCCAATCTGAAATACTGCACCTCGCATCATATTTACATTCATATTGTTCTTTTTTTTTTTACTTCAACTCACCCACCGAACTAGTCACATTTATAACAGAGCATGAAGATGAAGCATGGCCACTTGATTTCAGCCACACATCCATATTTATAAATGTCAAACGAAAGCTACTAAGATTGAGGTCAACAATGCCAAAGTGTGTATTTATTTTTTTCTTCACCAGATATCATGCATAGATTGACCACTGTTGCATATATAATTTCATACAAATTATAAAATTCATAACGTCATTATCTTCCTGTCTGGGAAATTAGGCTGAGTGGCCTGTTTTGCTCTCATGCCATCAATTTTCGGGTCATCCCAATCTACTTATCCCATATGTCTGGTAAGTTAGAATCTGTTTCGGTAATGTTGAATTCTCTTAATATATTCAATACATTTCGTCCTGCAATTTTGAAAAAGTTCTAGCAAGGGAGAAACTTTCAAATTGTTTAATATATCTACACTTTCTTTTCAATCCCGTAACTATATCCTGCAGTTTTCCCCATGAAGCACATTTATGCAGCTTGAATTCTTTTTAAATATTGCTGTTTGGAAGCCCATGCTTCATTCCTAAATAAAAGAGTTGGTTTGGCTAAAATCCTTAACAACAAAATTAACTGTCAAATGGGACAATGATTTCAGTTCTGAATTATGTGATTGATCCTCAGCTAATTCAATACCGGTAGTAAGTAATATAGCAAACATACTGACACAGCAGAATGAACCACAGCAACGAAGTGGAAATGGGGGAGAGGGGACATGTGGGACCCCTATGTTTGCAAGAGAGGACAGGGAAGACCACGACTCAGGTGATCTGACATGTTTGCAAAAGGCAGGCAAACAATGGTCGAGAACAGCAAAGGACAGACTTTTATGTAGAGAACTTGAAAAGAGCATTGTAAATAGGGAATATTATCAGTGTTAAAATATTGTAAATAGTATAGTCAGTGTTTGTAAAAGTATTAGTTAAATATTGTAAATAGTAATCTTAGTGTTTGTCGAAATGCTGGTGTTAGTATTACGTGGACAATGGGTAAAATGAACAAAGAACAAACTGCTGAGAATAGTTAAAGTTTAACAGTGTTAATAACCAGGTGACGACAGTATTCACAACAACTATATCAGCTCGTCTGGATTGACTCACCAAGCGAGTACCCATGAGCCACCCATGTAAAGGAGGTTCTACTCCCATCACAGGAGGCCTTTGCGCAACATGGGACATCATGGCTAACATTCAGTAGAAACTGATTAATATTATTTAAATGTATATTTCTATTCCAGACATCATTATTGTGTTTGTATGAGACAACGGCTGAAAGAGTAGAATAATATGCATGTTACAGATACAGGAAGTGTGGTGCGCCACGTGAAGCACGAGTACAAGAAACGAGTATATAATTTATTATTGATGCCTAAAAAGTTGTTGTATTCATTATTGAAAAATAAAGACAGTTAGTAAAAGTTACATTCCAAATTTAAGGAAATTGATTTTTAAAATTTATCGAAATAGAATGATTTTTCTGACAATTAAATTGCAATTTTACATTTTATTAATTTTTATGGATCCCATGCACGATCTATCAAATGCTCTCTCGAGACTCAGCAGTAGGTCGGTACCCATAAGTTGAGAATTGATGCTTTAAAGTATTTTAGGTTTCTGGATGCACACTTTCTTCATTATTATTTTAATGTTTATATTAATGAAATGGAAGATTAGCATTAATTACGGAATACAAATAAATTAAACACATTACTTTTTCGCAGATGATAAATTTTAACAGCACAATCTGAAGATGATTTACAGAAATCCATTAAGATTTTGAATAATATAACTATAAAATTTGAAATGAAAATATCTACAGACAAGACAAAAATCATGACATTTAAAGATGATTACCCAGTACGTAGTAAAATTGTAATTAATAATAAAATTTTAAAACAAGTGAATACTTAAAATCATTTGTAGTGTTTTTGTAACGCAGTCTTTACTCCTGGTTGAGTGTTAGAGAAGGCCGTATGGCCTTAACTCTGCCAGGTTAAATAAATCATTATTATTATTATTATTATTATTATTATTATTTATCTTATACTGATGAAATGGATGCTTTTAAAAATACATAAACATTTATAAAATTTACAGGATTTATAAACAGAACTTTCAAATCTACTCATGTACAAGAAGTACTACAATAAGATTGTACTCTATAACGTTTTGGCAAAGCTAACCTTATTATTTGGAAGTGAAACATGGACCCTGAAACAACAGCATTTACAAAGAACCTAAGCTTCAGAAAGGCGTTTTATGAGAAAAACTGCCGGACTTACATTATGGAACAAGCAAGAAAGCTCCAAAATACAAAAAGAAATAGAAAATCAGCCCCATGTTAGAACATCAATAATTACAGAACAGAATGGATCGAACATGTTCACAGAATGAGAAATTCAAGATTACCTAAACAAATCATCAATTACAGCGAAACAGGCAAAAGAAGAATAGGAAGACTGAAGAAATGATGGCATGAGAGCGGAACAGGCGACTTGGCCTAAATCTCCCTGATAGGAAGACAATGACGATGGTTGTTAATATCCCACTACTGCCATATTTTTCAGAATCAGATTTTAATATGTCATAAATATATAAAGGACACCAGCTTTAATACCTTTCCAAACGAAGTAAAAGTAAAGATCTGCAGATATAATAATACATGAAAAGAAAACATATACATAGAAAAACGTGTTGTTAGTACATAAACACTTTACAGGATTAAAATCCTATATATTGACTTGTTAAATGAAAGAAGAAACAAACTTACAGTTTGTGGCCGAACCATCATGAGTTTCTCTTGCTCTTCAAATGATAAACACAAGGATTTCCTAAAAAAATGAGAAGAAAAACATTATGGTTAAAATATACTCTATTTTCATTCGAAAGAGAGGCGGCTGTTCAATAACTTTTATATGAAACGAGTCAAAGTCAGAATAGGAGAAGAAATGTCAGAAGGATGTGAAATATGGAGAGGAGTAGGGCAAGGATGCTCGTTATCATCTACCCCATTCAACATCCATTTGGGAGGATTTAGTGAAGAACTGTTTTCAGAACATGGGAGAAGTGATAGTAGGAGGAAGAAGAATAAAGTGCATAAGAGTTGCTGATGATATTGCGTTGTTAGCACAAGAGGAAATGATATTAAGGGATATGATACTGGAGCTAAATGACAGCTGTGAGCAGTATGGGATGAAGATAAATGCAAATAAGACGAAGATCATGGTCATAGGAAGAAAAGTAAACAAGGTAAACTTGCGAATTCTAAGTGAGGCAGTAGAGCAAGTGGACAGCTTCAAATACTTGGGGTGTACTATAAGTAGTAAGATGAGATGATGTCGAGAAGTCAAAAGGAGAATAGCAATGGCAAAGGAAACTTTTAATAGAAAAAGGAGCATCTTCTGCGGACCTCTGGAGAAAGAACTAAGGAAAAGACTAGTTAAGTGCTTTGTGTGGAGTGTAGCATTGTATGGTGCAGAAATATTGGACATTACAACGAAGTGATGAGAAGTGAATAGAAGCATTTGAAATGTGGATATAGAGAAGGATGGAGCGTGTGAAATGTACAGAGTAAGAAACGAAGCTGTGTTGGAAAGAGTGGATGAAGAAAGAATGATGCTGAAACTGATCAGAAAGAGGAAAAGGAATTGGCTGGGTGACTGGTTCATAAGAAACTGCCTACTAAGGGATGCACTGGAAGAAATAGTGAACGGGAGAAGAGTTCAGGGCAGAAGAAGATATCAGATGATAGACGACATTAAGATATATGGATCATATGCAGAGACAAAGAGGAAGGCAGAAAATAGAAAAGACTGGAGAATGCTGGGTTTGCAGTGAAAGACCTACCCTTAGGCAAAACATTATGAATGACTGTATCATATGAGGAGACTATGAGGAAGGGAGAAAATAGGAAAGACTAGAGAATGTTGGGTTTGCAGTGAAAGATCTGCCCTTGAGCAGAACACCATGAATTAATGACTCTCATTACATGTATTATGTAGCAAATGAAATAACCGCTTCATGAAGGAACATTCTGTTGATTTACCTACAATCGCATTGTAAGGTATTCTTATCTTTTGCTATGTTACAAAATTACCTTTGTAGAGTTCCTGACATACTTTAATCCTTACCACAGTGATTTACAACACACAGTAACTATATAACTAAAAGAATGTTGCAGGCAATTTAACTGGGACTTCAGAAATGCAAGCAATGGCTACAATCCGTAACTAGATAATAATTAAGATATATCATAAAGAACAAAAGTTTCTACAAGTAGATCTGCCATTACTTCTTTCTTTCTCACTCTGGTAACGAATTCTTTATTTTTTGCAGTAATGTCTGTAGATATCTTTAAACTCAAAAGTTTTCTAACTGTAAATTTATAATCCTATATAATAAAAAATCCAAAAAGAACTCAGACATTACATGACGTAAAATTTTAATCTGTTTTATAAACTGTTATTTGACGACACTGTATCAACTGCGCCGTTATCTTGGATTGATGGAACTGATGATGGCATGATAAGTCCAGTTAGTCATGGATTACCTGATATTCATTCAAAGTTCGGAGCGAATATGATCCACGACGCATAATGATTTCATAATTATAAAATAAATTATTTATGTGGGTCTGATTATTTTTATTTATTATGAATTATTATTCCCTCCCATCTTCCCCTATGAATAAAACAGCAAGCCTAACTTTCGTTACTAGCATTCGCCCCTGGTTGTAGTGAACATTCGGCTATAATGAATCTAAATTGTTGGTCCAGACCTCAATACATTAAAAAGTACATTAATATTTCCGTTTATAGTGAGCCCTCACTTTGGTTATAGTGAACCTAAATCGTTGGTCCAGACCTGCATACATTAAAAAGTACTTTAATATTTCCGTCTATAGTGAGCCCTCACTTTGGTTATAGTGAACCTAAAATGTTGTTGTTGTTTTCTAATGCCAGGCGTTTGACAATAAAGTCATTTGACCTCTTGCACTCCAATATTTTTCAAAGATATTATCACGGTCAGCCAATGAAGCACAGATGTTGAGGTGTTCTGAATCCATTTCTTGGTTTGAGTTGCACAATGGGCAGTTAGGGGACTGATATATTCCAATTCTATGCAGGTGTTTGGGCAGAAAATCATGGCCTGTTGCCAATCTAAATGCAGCTACAGACGATTTTCGTGGCAAATCGGGAATTAACTGTGGATTATGATGGAGAGAGTTCCATTTTTTCCCTTGAGATTGTGTTATCAAATTTTGTTTGTTGAAGTCTAAGTATGTAGATTTAATTTATCTCCGGGGGGGGGGGGGGACTACTTTAATGGTACAGAATCAACTAAACATCTTACAATGGAATAATGGCGGTATAACATCAGCTAAGAACCTAAAATATAGAACTTCCAAGAAAGTGTTGTATTTTTAAAATGATCAAAATGATAATTTACGAAAACCCAATCTCGTATAAACTTCCAAGAATATGTTTAGAAGAACATCAAACCTGCTACTTTAAAGTGCATTGAATGACAAAGAAAGGATATGTTCAGCTTCCTGGTCAGCTTGGATCATGTTAGAGAAAATAGTGTACACAGTAAAGAATAGAGTAAAGATTAGTTCTGACTCCTTTAAAAGAGGTTATTAAATGAATAGGAAGAGAAAGTGTTTTCTTTTGTAAAACAGAGTAGAGTGATGACCAAAGGGTAAGTACAAGAAGGATTACAGTATAATGGTTCTGAACTGTTCCTCCCACGTCTTTGTAAAAGTGAACCCAGGGAAATTCCAAGGCCGAGTACACAGTAAGCATACCTCCCTAATTAGTGGGAGAGGGTGTGAAGTCGGTCATTGCCTACTGCATACATGGTCAGATTAGATTCAAGTCTTGAACTGTGAACATCAGGATGTCGAAGTGTAAAGTGTTTACGTTGAAAGCTAAAGTGAACATTATTACTGATATTAATTGTTGTCTATCCCAAGAGGGAATTAATATTGTATGTGTAGCAATGTCAGTAATATAAAAAGAGACACTTAGGGTCTTAGTGAACAAAATATCTGTTCTGCAGAGGTTCTTATAACTGGAGCTGACTGTATATATGTATCATGTGATTGTTAAATTTTTTATCAGTTCTCAATGAGCAATGCGACGAGTAAGATGTGAATGACCGCGCACCTTATAATGTAGAGAAGTGAAGTAGTGTAAGCAAATCAATCTAAAGTGAAAGAAAACTGAAGTGAAGGTTCTGATTAAAATGGATACCGAAAGTCTAAGGGAAAGCATCATTATAATTAATAAGAAGAATAAAGGAAAATAAGATTTTGAAAGGAAAGGTGAAATACTTAGGAGAAGAGAAAAGGAAGAATAATTTGATATTTTTTGGGATAGAGGTGCAAGAAAAAGAACAGTCTTGGAAAATGTATGAAGTGTTACTGAATGTGTGTAGGGACTGGATGGGAATAGATATTGGAAATGGACAAGTGAAGAAGTCTGTAGGGTGGGACATGGGAATAACAGGCCTGTATTGGTCAAATTAGCGAACTCGATGATAAAAGAGAAGATCGTGTGCAACAGGAAAGCATTAAAAGACTCAAATATTAGTATCGAGGACCAAGTGAGGTGTAGGAGATAAGTGTTAGTACCGTTTCTGAAAGCAGTGAGGATCAATGGACACTATGCAGGATTAGTAAAGGACAAATTAAAAATTGATTAGTGAGGTATTCGACGTAGAATGCTGTTTGGAAAACATTAAGAAATCTGAAATATTTAGCTAGCTACAACAACGTTTCAATGAAAACTGAAAGAAAAAACCATTAAAAATAACGTTAGACCTGCACTCATTGTTGCCTTGTCAAATAAACACTAGCGATAATTAAAACGCTCACTGTCATACATTTTTGCACGGCAGCACTCATTATTGCAAAGAGAATATGAACTGACTGCAAGACAATAACATACGTTCGGTGAAGTCACTTTCATTGTAGCAGTTATAGAAATAAATTAAAATATACCTGTAGGCAATTTTTAATAATGAATTAATAAATAACAGATAAATAATCAAATAAAGGCAAATAAAAGCATTTATTTTGTAAATTAGGCATTTATATTAAAAAAGGCAGAAAAGGGCAACATAAAACTGTGATGTTTCAACCACAAAGGTATAATTTCTACAGATTTACTTTCAAAATGAAGATAGATTTAACACATTTAAAAAGGCATTCTGCCAAAGTTCCGGTCTCTGCTCATCAAATATGAAGATGATCTGAGATAGTAAGTGATATTTTTGAAAGAATATTGGTTGAATTGACATGGAATGGTCCATTAGTCTTCAGCAGAAATTAGCTAGGGAGCAAAATAGGCCACTGTAAGTCTAAGTGCATGGATCTGTTCCAGGTCTGGACCTGGAAAAGCAAAAATAGATGAATGGGTGGGTGGATTGGTGGGCGGGCAGGCAAGCAGCAGGCAGGCACAATACTTCTCCTTTCTGCATTGTATAATGAGTAAATAAAAAGGTTACCAAGAAAACTTATGTCCAACAAAAAAATATCTTACGCTGTATAGTCAATGTGATGGGGAATAACAAGGCCCTCATCACGCCTCACTTCCATCACTTCTTCCTGCTGTTCTGCAGATGCTGCCTCATACAGGGCCTCAACTTTCAGCCGGTGGCTGAGATTCTCATTTCCTAGAAGACACCCAAAAACTTCTGGCAATGCCTTGCCGAGCTTCTCCACTGTAATCTCGTCATGAGTTACTGACAGCATATCAAATGCACTACAACAAAGACATAAAGCATTACTTGAATAATAAGTTTGTGGAAATATCGGCCTAACAGAAAATTTAAGAGGCATATTGGTCCGACAAGTTAGCATATAAATGAAATAAGTATAACTTCAATAACTGTCTTATTAACCTAATAAGGCCCAGTTGTATGATCACAGAATAAATCTTGGAATAGCTATTCATGGAATAGCCTAACTATAGAATAAATGGAGTATCGTGTTGTATGATGTTCGTTTATTCCAAGGTTATCTATTCCATAGTTAGCCGAATTGGAACAGAGGTTGGTAATATTTCAGATGGTGTTCTGTTTATAAAGTACATTCAGAATACCAGTAATGGTTGAAATTTATTTTCTGAACATATCATTATTTTGTGTACAGATTTTGTTTTAAAGAAATGAGTAAATGAAAATAAGTTAGAAGTCAAAAGTATTAGATAGAAGATTACACTTAAGCTAGTTGTGATAGTGAATGACTATAAGAACGTGCTAGAAAGCAAAAACTGATGCCATAACTTTTAAATAAAAGACAAGAGCATGGGAGTCTATAGCTAGGTTATAATAATGCAAAACGTAATGCTGATATAATATAGTGCTATGAATTTGCTTAAATTTAATTTTAATTATTTAAAAAAATTACAATTTCTTTATAATGATGAAATTGTGAACTACTTTTAGCTGTGTGTTATATGTTCCAATAATCATTAATCAATCCCAGCATGCTTTAAGCAGTGTCCATTTTTAGACTGAATCTTGCCAGAAATTCTTCATTGTTACACTCGTTTAATACCTAGATAAAGTCTGTGCCTTATTTTCTTTATTTCCGCACTCTCAAAAATACATTATATGTAATTCATCTTCACTATCAGAGATTCATGTCTAATGCTGCTGCCATTTTATATTTCATTCTCCAGATATAAATTTAACAATTGCTGAAAGCATGGAATAGCTTATTCGGAAGTTATCCTCCGAATAATGCACTATTCCAAGTTCGTACAACACATTTCTCGCATAACCCTGGAATTAATTTTAACAGGACTTTATTCCGTGTTCGTACAACTGGACCTAAATAATACAAAAATTACATTAGGTCATTACACAATCAAACATGACTAGCGTTTTCGCCAATTAATGGCATCTTCAGGTCTATTAGCATATAGTAATGCTTTAAACATAAAGACATAGGTAAATGGCAAAATAATAAAATATGATGAATTGCATGATGTGAAATTGGAAGAGATTAATTAAAAACAGTATTACATGAATAACTATACAATCACAAAGTACTGTAATAATAATCACTTGAAGGCGTAGTGGTTATGGTGATTAAACTTCATGTAGAGTTTAAATGTTAAAATACAGAATTAAATAGAAGGCTAAAAAAACATGTGTGCAGTGTAGAAGTATGAAGATAACATAGTTAAAATGGGTAAAAATATTGCAGCAGTCATCACGACGCAAAAAATGGGTAGCGTATTATGAATCTGTAAGAATCAATAAAAACCGTTTAAGTAAGAAAGTGAAAAATATACAGAACAAAGAAGAAAGTTATCTAATAAATAGAAAAACTTACAAAAACTGAACCTGTAGGAAGAACTGATGTTTCATGGCCAGTTGCGTGGTGTTGACTGGTGCACTGACATATGAAAGAACCACATCATGATGTAAGTGGAGAGAGGTACATGTTGCAGTAAGAAGAGCTCCTATTGGCCAACTTGAATAAAGAGTTATTAGGATTAGGTAGTTGTTCATTAAGTAAAGAAGTATTATTACCGAGAAATTTAGCTATATAAAATTATTCTGCAACTAAATTGATATTCCCGTTGTTAATAGGTTTTAAAATTTGTAAAGCATCTGACATTTTTTGAAGTTCATGGTTATTCTCTATTAAGTGAGATGCGAATTTTGATCTATTACATCTATGACAAAAATCTGCTTTGTGTTCTGAATATCTAGTTTTGAAATTTCTTTTAGTTTGGCCAATATATTTATGTGTACAATGCTTACAATGCAGCATGTATATCTATGTCTTTATGTTTAAAGCATTACTATATGCTAATACACCTGAAGATGCCATTAATTGGCGAAATCGCTAGTCATGTTTGATTGTGTAACGACCTAATGTAATTTTTGTATTATTTATTAGGTTAATAAGACAGTTATTAAAGGATATTATACTTATTTCATTTACTAACAGAAAATGTTATGATAATAAAACTGTACTAATACCTTTTCCAGAGTGCACCCTTTGATGCTGGCATACCCAGTATGTCTCTCCAATGAGATGAAGGTTTTACGAAAGATTTCAAGAGTTGAATACCATTTGAAATATCTTCTTTCATTTTACACATCTTGTGAAACCTTTCAGACGATACACATCCCACTTTGAAGCCTGAATAAAAAAGAAAAAACTAACTCAATCACACTGATTTAAAAACTGTATAGTGTATGAGAAATAACGTTGTGATTGACAATGCATGGGTGAATGTGTACATGCAGAGGCTCGACGTCACCTTGCCCAGTCGCAATTCGTGACCCAGGAGTGATATAATGTACGAGATCAAACACTCACATCGAATCATATGCCTGCATTCCACGTCTGCTTCTAAGTGCAGAGCATTGTGCTCTGTTTTGTTCACAGTTCAACAACGTAATACATTAAGTTCTACATATATGCATATAGCATACAATTATCTCAGCAGATCTCCGAAAGCAGTGAAAACAGCAATTGTGATGATGAAGAAGAGGATTTAATGTATGACTTGAGGCTTTCCCGGCGACCACCAGGACACAGCAGGCAATTGGGACCAGGAACTAGCTCCTGATTGGCCACTGTTTCGACCAACCAGAATGCGACAGGTGATCGGAATTAGGAACTTGCTCCTGATTGGCCCACAGCGGGAAGCCCTACTGACGTATATATACTGGTTAGACATGGTCCCATGACACTTCATTCCCTGAAGAATATAGCAGAACTAGCCATCAAAAACTTGTAAGCAAATATCCAACTCACCTGGCTGAGAACCCAAGAAGAGTTATTCTAGCAGAATTTGGCTGAGAACCCAAGAAGAGTTATTCTAGCAGAATTTAAGTGTTGCACAATTAGAGACTGATGGATAGTAAGAGGAGGTATGATAATACTGTGATCTCGAAGTATATATATAAAACTACAAAACTTACGTAAGATAATAATATTATTAAAAATCAAATATTTTTATATTTATTAACCAAGTGGAGTCGGGTCTTTTTCATGTAATTAATGGTGGTGTAGATATTTATATGCGTCATTCTCTTCAGCATTGGCTCTAGAGAGCGCAAAAATTACACTTCCCAAGGAAAGACCAAAAGGTATTACTTACTGATAAAATAAGAGGTCTACAAAATTTTATAGTCTCCCGATTATTTCAGCAAGATCTCTTAGCAGGATAAAATGATTTTATCCTCTACATTTCAAGCTCTACATGCAGCAGCTATACCAAGATGCTATGTCTATTGTTCGAAAGCAAAGCAAACCTGACTTTTTTTAACTTTCACCTACAATCCACAATTACCTGAAATGGCTATTGCTTTACTCCCACATGAAAAACCCACTGATCGTCTTGACATTGTTACTTGCATTTTCGCGTTGAAACTCAAAAACTGAAGATGGATAGGTTCAAGAAAAAGTATTTGGCATAAAAAAACCATTCAGAGGGAGTATGTTTCATTATTACAGAAGCAAATAACTTTCAAAATATCTGGTATTCTTCATTGAAAATAAATCTGAAAAATTTTTATTTGAACGTCTAATGCAGTGTTCCACAACCTTTTTCTACTCATGGCACACCCTAGCCAGGCCTAGACTCAACACGGTACACCAAAATGTTAATCCCCTAAAAAATATATGATGTGATTCTCCTAATATAATTAGTAATGTAATCAAATTTACTATTATTATTATTATTATTAAACAAAAATAGACTCTCGCATTTATTAACAATTTATGAACTGTAGAAAATACACATTTCTATTACTAATATTAAAGTAAATAACTCTACTCATACTTTCAATGTGATACTTGGGCCTGCTTAGCTGCACACAGGTGGCCGATTCGCGGTAGAATCATTGACAGTGCAGCCTAATTTCTTCATCGATGGATTTGAGTCTCTCCCGCTTTAATTTCCGTTAACGTCGAGAAGCCCAGTTCACACATATATTATGTAGTTGAAAATGGCAATAACATATTAACTGTCATCTCAGAGATTGCCGGGTATTCACTTCTTATTGACAACCAAAATGTTTCCAAAGGCACTTCGAGAAGTTCTAATTTCAATGTTCTTATGTAGGAGGAGTGTAGTGTGCTCTGATCCCATTTCCTGACACAAAACAGAAAAAAAGTAGCATATTTAGGGACCGCGATTTGATGAATTTCACGAATTTTACTACTTCGTCCATCACAATTTTTAAAGGCGATGGCAAAACAATGGCTTTGCGGTGAATGAGACAATGGTCACCCGTATGTTATGATATAGGCCTACTTCACGTACTTTAGCCATGAATTCTTTCACTCGGCCTGTCATAGAAGCGGCTCCATCTCTAAAACACTAATGCAATCCTTCCATGTTAATTGTTGTTGTTGTGCTTGACCGCTAAAATTGGTGGACACGTTAATCTGAAGTGAGAACTTCTGACTGCTCTTTATTTTATCCTTCATAATGTCTTGGATGTCATTGGCCATGTCACTAACTGGGCGGTTAACTATGTCAGCAGAGAGAGAAATTTAATTTTAATTACTTTTATTAATTTCTTACACGTCACACCTTTCACCTTGCAGAGGCAGCATTTGCTGCACAAGCCACTAGTTAATATAGAATTAGTAGATATAATAGTGGCCAGTTTCTCTTCAGTAATAGATTAAATCAAATTGGTATCAAAGGATCTATAAGCACAAAATTTCTTGGTTTGGAATTCGATAATTACATTAAGTTCCTTATCCTCTACTGGCAATATAAACACCCTTAATATGGCCTACTCTATACACAATTCTATAATAAAATATGTATTAATATTCTGCACTAACTCATCCGAAATTTTGTTTTAGAAAAGAAAGATTTAAGAATAATGGCAAGTATGCATAAAAGGACATTAGACAAAAAATTGACCAAAATTTAGGAATCTTGACATTCTTTTCCTAATGATGTTTTATATTAAAAATCAAAGCACTTTCAATACTAACCAGAACATTCATAATTTAACACAACACACAAATCCTGTTACTCTCAGCTGTTATAAAGAAAGGATTCACCCTATTCATGTATTACAGTCTTCAATGCTCTGCCTAATTGTCTTAAAGCTTTGAAGGGTCAAGAGAAAAGGTTAAAACAGATTTTATTAACATTATTCCTCCACATTTATATCTTGTACTCAACTGAAAAACTGTCTTTAAATTAATCTACTTGCTCTGCATTATTACACAAGGCGGGATATTTTTGGCAAACTATTTTTAATTTCGTATTATTAATTAATGAAGGCCATAGCGAAAAAAATGAAGGCAGCAGCAAATGGTTCATAATTTTGGATTTAATTTATAATGGAGCATTGATAACACAACACTTTTCTGTGTGGAACAGTTTATAAAAACAAGTTCAAAGTGCTTTTGATAGAGAATTTGTGACCAGGATGTCAAGGACAAGTTCCTTCATGCAAAACAATAAATGAGTAGGTAAGTCATGAGCACAAAAATGAAACAGTTCAAAGTAAAACATTAAGCTCATAAAAAGGCAGTAAGGACTGCAAAAAATATTGACAAAATAATGGTTGCAGTGCAGTGTAGCCCTAGTCATTCAACAAGGCAACATTCTTTAATGATACAGCTTTTGGGAAGAAGTCTTTGGAGAACTTTGATTTATGATTTAAGATTCCATCCTGACAAACACCAGGTCGCTCAAGAGTTAACCAACTATGGCAAAGGTAATCACAGAGAATGCTTCCACACTTTACTTGCTGTGATACAGGCATATCCAGATCTTGTTAACAAGCAGAACCTTGGATACTGGTCAGCAGAAAATTCAAGCGAGATTCATGAAAGCCCATTACATTGTGAAAAGATTGTATGTTTTGGTTTGGAATGGCAGCTTTCGATATCATTGGAATTTACTGAATGAAACTCACAAATGGTGGTGAATTTTCTCACTCTTAAATTACAAGATCAACATCATCAATTGGAAAATCCATTGTTCCAGCAAGATGGAGCATCTGTTCATGCAGACTTTGCAGAGGTTCTTTCCTGGATGCATCATCTCCTGTCCTGGTGATATTTTAAGGCCTTTCTGTTCATCCTATTTGACAGCTCTAGACTTTTTCGTATCGGGGTATTTAAAACAAAGAGTATTCTCCCATAGATTACATGATATTCAACAAATGAAGAGCAAGGTTCGACATGAAACCGAGCATATTGGTCAGGAGTTAGTGTGTCTGTGCCATGACTAAGAAGTAGGAAAATATTAAGAAAATGCGGCAAAATATGAAATCCATACCCCGAAAATATGAAAAAAATGTGAAATTATCTTGAAAAAATATTAACATCCTAATTAAACGAATAACATGTACTAGCTGTACCAGTGCACTTTGCTGTAGGGTCATTCCATGGTTGTGTGTGTGACATCTTAACAGCAGATTCACTTACAGAAGACACTGTAGATTAAATGTTTTAAGAGCTAACATTTTTATTTTTATATATCATATTAACCATCAATTACTTAATTCAGTTATGAAGTTTTGAGTTGGTTAAGAAGAATACACTTAACAAAAATAAAATGTCAATCTTTGTTGCGTGTGTGACAAAATGATGCAACTCCTTCTCACGCAAGTGAAGATTTTATTACAATTCTGTTCTCTTGGATTATGAATATGATTGCAACTTGTTGGTGATATAAATAAAATGTATACTTTTGAGATGATATAATAGAAGTTGCTGAGGAACATTAACATTCCATGTAAATTCTAATTTGAAAATGTTGCGTGTGTGACTGTTGCATTTGTGACACTTGAAGACATGTTAAGTTTACATATTTTTATCAGCAGCAATGTGACATAGATATTTTTTATTTACAAAGAAAACAAAAAAATACCACTGCTATTGAAATTAATTTTAAAAAAAACGCATACAAATTAAAAAAATTTTTACAAACATTCATGTAGGCTAAAACGCAAGCATAGTCACCTAAAGGCAAATTGACCCCTGTTATTAAGCAAATTAGGAGGTTTCTCTTCAGGATCATTGACAAGTCCTCCCAAGATTTGTTCTCATTTACTGGCAACACCCAACACTTCGTTATATTCGTCAATATTTCACAATACCAAAGAAGACGTCTTGTTTCCTGTTATACTTTCCTGTTGCAGTTAAAGATACAAGTACAAAGTCCCCTGGCTCAAGTTTGGTATTGTCCTTGTTGCATGGAGATCTAGATTCTTCTTCTTCTTCTTCTTCTTCTTCTTCTTCTTCTTCTTCTTCTTCTTCTTCTTCTTCAAGATGTAATAATTGGACTGTTTCTAATTCTTCTTGCTGAGAGCTTACAGAAACATTCACCACACCTTCTTTAATAGGAGACACAAAGTAAACTTTATGCAGGTTTGGAACTGGCTGTACATTTTTCCGATTATCCAGGAATGATGATAATGAATTCACTTCTTCTGCAGATATAATTAGTGTTGTTACACCTTTTACACTCTGGTATATTCCTTCACAAACTCTTCATAGGCTTCAGCAATGGTCATCATCATAGTATGTTTCTGTACCACTTCTTTCTTGCTGGTTTGAACATTCTTTATGGTGACTGTCTTTTTTACTCAGCTCAGTCCTGCTTATGTCATCACGGAGAGAAAACTACACCATGTTATCTTTTGTTTCATCATTCAATCTTTTACGGTATCTTCTTTTTTTAATTTTTGTAACAGATTCAGACTTTTTGCAAATTCCGGCAATTCCTCAAATATAAATTTCGATACCACTGCTTTCCTTTTCCTTAGGCTGTTTGGCAAACCTCTGTTCACTTTAGAAACTGCTTTCCCTAGTGATCTGTTGCTCCTATATGAACCCCTTGTTGGAGATGCATTACTTATCTCAGGTACTTACTTTAGTTTTTCTATGTGCCGCCCCTGTCTTATTCTATCTTGCTTGCGCTTTAGCTTTAACTTTATTTTATCAGTTTGAAGAGCTTGTTTTTGTCTTTCCCTGTTTTTTCATGTTTTGTGTTGCGGGTGTGACTTTTGATAATATGAGGCTGTCACACACGGAACGCAATTTTGAGTGCAAAATAGCCATGCTACAAAAAAAGTTGTTATATGTTAAAATTTATATCTTGTGGATAACCTCACTTTCAGAAAGTTTCACTTTGCTAAGTTGATTATTTTCTTATGGGCATAAATAAAATCATGTTTTGTGTTACGGGTGTGACATATGATCTTAATATTTTTATTTAGTCCCATGTGCTTGAAAAACTCATCTGATTTGCTTCAAAATCGCACAGTACATTGTGGAACATCTACACAGCAAGTTTCTCATGCAACAACAAATCAGAAGACAAGCAAAGATGATCAAAGGAGGCAACATATGAGGTGTATTTTTCCTTTTGTCAGAAGTACTGTTAACACTAAAGTCAAATATGCATAGACATTAAATAATTTAATATTTTCATGAAATTAACTGTTTATCTGGTATAAAGGTTCATCTACTCTAGAATTATGAATATTGCAATTACTTTGAAATATTTTAATTTTTTTGCATTCACGGTCCTTTGACATGGAATGACCCTGTATGTGTTTTTATAAATAAATAACATTGACAGATATTTAAAATTTACATTAAAGCAAAAGATTTTCATGGTAGAAACTTATCGGAAAAGAGTGATTGCAGAAATGTAAAAAGATGATTTGCAAGAAGATTTTCTACTATTACTGTTCCACATGTCAAGACTAACTGCAACCTCGTTAAACATTTAGAGAAACTGGGTCAATATTGAATAAAATCAGCAAAACACCACTTTGTGTACTTACTGAGGAAAAACTGGATGAAATATGAGAAAGATTGGATCACACCTCATAAAAATATCTCCGTCATTTCGCGCAAAAAATTGGTGTCTCTAAAACCACAGCACATGAAGCCATTAAAATCCTTAAATCCTTAAAAGATACCAGAGATGTGTTGGAGCAGAAGGTCATCATTTCCAACACCTCTTATATTCCAGGTAAGTTCAGTAATAATAAAACTGCCGAGTGTACACGAGAAGGTTTGCCATGTGTTGCATGGCCTTCGTGCCGGTCGCACGTCGCCCGGTCGATCTATATTATGTAGGGCGTAGGCGAATGCTCTCTAGTATATATTACCTACAAAATGGGACACATTACTTGTTAATGTCCAACCTACATAAGAGAAACTTCGATATCCTCTCACACCACAACGTACTTAAATCAATGAAAATTATCTCAGAATTATAACACACTACTCTACAGACACGATGTGATCACTGAGAAGGTTACATACTTAATAGGTAAGAGTTCTGTATCGTGCACAACACGTCATATTGAATAATTAACAAAACAACATCTTCATCACGATTTGTGGTGTGTATTGCTCACGCAAGAAACAATTACCGAAAAACAATGGTGGTGTTGCTATCTGTTTTAACATGTGTATGTAAGCACACCAAGGGGCGAGAGATGCAAGCAGATGAACAAATGAGGACATCGCTGTGGAAATAAAGAACGTATCAAGAGAAAAATTCGAAGCTAATTAAATGCGCAACATATGTTTACAATTGAAATAATAATACCGTGTGATATATGACACGTATTCACATGCAATGGAACAAACTAAAGTCGTAATGTAACTATCACAATGCAAGACTGATTCTATCGATGTCATTTCTCTTCCGACTGTGCTCTTGAATATCATTCAAGTTATCTCGTGACCTTTCCTGTCGTCCGCTCTTCCTTACAGCATTGTTTCATTCGCATTCCTTCCGTCGGTATTCCCTGCTTGCGAGACCTACAGACCACCTCAAACCTCGAACTACACCCCTCTGCACGCGAGATCTTATGTACTCTGCTTGTTATGGCTTAATTTTGTGAGTAAAACAATTAACAATATATATCTCAGTCATAACGTCATACAATACCAGATGGAACTATGAAGTAATTACATATTGAAATACCACTATTTGATTCAGGTAGCATCCATTTTTTTGGTGCAAGAATAATTCGTTTAACATGTTTCTAAATTAGTCTTGAATATATTCCTTAACAAACCATTCCAAACCAATATGAATATAGCATGGATTGTGTATGAAGGTAATTTTTTGTTGGCCTCATTGAGCATCTTTGTTTACGTAAATAAAAAAAAAAACATTAAAGTTAACATAGTACATAAATATTATTTTAACAACCATAGGAAACAAATGTGGGTACATAATGAACAAAAGAACGCCATTTCATGGCAGTTTGTAAAATGACTCGAATGAAAATTAACAGCTACAGTGAGCTCCAAGGTAAAAATACTAATTTTTACTCAATTTATTTTTTTTTTGGTCCAGGTGAAATAGGCCTACTTGCCTTTTACGACAATTCATAAAATACGATTATATTCCATGGACAAAAAAATAAGTAATATTTTACATGGATCAAATGAAGCTTAAATATATATTACCATAGTTCACCCAAATATGTAATTAAGCAATGAAAATATATACCGTTATCTTACTGAATAATTAATACTTAATATGTATGTGTCGCGTGTATAACATATCTGTAGAATTATTCCATCACTGACTATCATTGGTTCATAAATAAACACAAGTAAAGCAGACATTTACCTTCTAATAGCATTAAATTTAACTACATATCTCTCATTCATCGTTAGTTTCGACAGTACATCAAGTTTTCTGTGCGTAAGAGTTTGTTTTAATCATACCTTATCATGCATTTGTGCCCAGTCCTCGATTTACTCTGGAGCTTCTGTAGTGATGTCCATCTGAAGGAACTACACTTTCCAATGATGAAAGAATTATCCAAATCGATTAAATAGTTTCCTAAGATTGCCTCATACAAACACAAACACTCTCTATTTATAATAAGTTAATATTTAGTATATTATAAACACATATGAATGTCATCCAAATAAATGGGTTATGAATATTAATTCGATTGTTGTCCAAGACTGCTTTAAATAAACGCAGTCAATTGTTTTATCTTTATTACTCGTATAATCTGAGATGGCCATGACATTGTGTGTCATGTTATTTTAAAACTAATGTACGTCCTTAAATATAAATCATATCAAAATTTTGCATATAATAAAACTTATCGAGAATCATTTTTAAAGAAACTTTTGTTATGTAACATTTTTCATGATAATCAATAATAAGGGAGATATTTCGATTTATTTAATTTATTAAGCCATGTTGAATGTTGCACACTAGTGAATTGTGAGTGCTTGATCTGTTTGCGAAAAAATGTAATGTGATTGGAAAATGCAACAAGATGGATGAAAGTGAGGACGATTAGATGTGGTGTTGTTTGAACGGAAAAGTGAAAGTGACTATATCAGGACAAAAATACTGGAGAATAATGCACTATGGATAAAAAAAATATATATACTTTGTAGTGAAAAAATTACAATTATTTCCTATGGCGAATTTTAGAGAAATAAATTTTTTTCCTAACAATTTTCATTTAGTCAACCACTTTTAAGATAGGAAAGTATGACTTATACATGGGTAAATCGAGTAAGTAATAAATTCTTCCAGACATGATGAGATGTAATAGTTTCTGGAATAACGTTATATGATATTAGATAAAACTTTAAAAGTGAATAAAGAAAAACTGAAATAGTTGGAAGAAGAGCCAAACTGGAACATACAGTAAAATAATTAATCTTCACAGATTTGAAATTTGTTAAACTGAAAATGAAAATCTCGAACACAAACTATTGTGTTCGTTAGGGATGTCTTGATAGCGAATAGGGATGATAAAGAATGGACACTGAGCGAATTTTCCTGTGTTTTGTTTCTGTGTGCGCCAGCATTTAGTTCCACTTTCAAGCGCTAGAGGTTAGTGTAATCAAGCATACGCTAAAATAATAATTGAGAATAGAGTTGAGACCCAGGATCCAAACATCGCCTACCTTATTGCATAATCCAGTAATGCTTTGCTTCAAATAAATTCAAGTTAACAGCTTGTCCTTATTTCTCAGTGATAAACTAGTTGTAATAATAATATTTTATATTTCAGATATAATAAATTATATTATAAAATAATATAATACATTATAAAATTAAGTATCAAATTCGTTTAATATTTGCATATAATATAATATAATATAATATAATATAATATAATATAATATAATATAATATAATATAATATAATATAATATAATATAATATAATATAATATAATATAATATAATATAATATAATATAATATAATATAATATAATATAATATAATATAATATAATATAATATAATATAATATAATATAATATAATATAATATAATATAATATAATATAATATAATATAATATAATATAATATAATATAATATAATATAATATAATATAATATAATATAATATAATATAATATAATATAATATAATATAATATAATATAATATAATATAATATAATATAATATAATATAATATAATATAATATAATATAATATAATATAATATAATATAATATAATATAATATAATATAATATAATATAATATAATATAATATAATATAATATAATATAATATAATATAATATAATATAATATAATATAATATAATATAATATAATATAATATAATATAATATAATATAATATAATATAATATAATATAATATAATATAATATAATATAGGTATATGGTTTTACTTCTCGTAAGAGTTTTGTTTTTCCATTTTCAGCGCTATCAAATCATTACATATTTTAATTGTTGTTGGGGTCAACGTCTCAACTCTCATTATAAAGGAACTCTAGAGTCTAGACCAGCGGTTCCCAAAGTGTGCTCCGCGGAGCCCTTAGGGCTCTGCGATTGATTCTCAGGGGCTCCGTCTGCTGAAGTTATGAAGATGACAAAAATTGCTGCTTCCATCGAGTCTCTAGAGGGGAAAACAGAAACTACTTCCATCAGGTGAAAAATACTTTCTGAGAAAGTAGTTTGCGTTCTTCTTGCTACATGGAAGCATTAATATTAGATCTATTCGTTACTGGAACTATCTCGATCTTTCTTGCTTGCCAAGTACTTAATGATTCTCGAAATCTATTTTATTTTTATATACTGGGCAGGCAGCGCTTCTTATTCGTGGTAAGTGGAATCTACAATCTATTGACTGTTACGTTGCCTCAAAAAATATATATACTGTACACCTGCATGGCAGAAACATAGTAAAGGTGTGGGACTGCGCATGCTGTTGCGATAGCGGCCGAGGCGTGTGACGTCATCTTTACTGCAGACAGCGATCACAGCTCATTGCGTTGAGTACATTTTCTTTAATAAACCTAACTAGACATTAATTACAATACATAATTTGAACTGATTGTTGCCAATGTTATTCATATCCTTTTCATTGTGCGTTTAAGTTCATGTACTCTTTAAAAGAGTTATGAATAAAATTTAAAAAACTAATAAAAAATTAACAGTAACAGCTTAAAAGTCGCTCCCTCAAATCTGCCATCCTAGGCAGCTGCTTAGTCTGCCGAGGCCTAAATACGCCCCTGATTGCATGTAGGCTACTGTACCTATTAACTTTCTTTTACTTCAGCGCAACAGGAGCATCCAGCACTAATGTAACAATGGAAAATCGCGGAGCCACTGAGTCTACTGTCACAGAGGAATGCCAAATACTAATACAAAGAATTCAAGAATTAGAAGAGAAGAATTACTCTCTAGAAACGAGGATTAAGGAATTGACAGCTGCCAACAGGAAACATGAAGAAGACAAAAGAAAATTACATTAGGATTTAATTTCATTGAAAAACATTAGACAAACAGAAGTTAAATCTAAAGTGGCTGAAATTTTGAAACCATTATTCACTATTGGGCAAATTGATGCTCTTTTGAATAAAACACGTAGGGTGAAATGGTCTGTAGAAGATTACGGTACTGCAATAACACTTCGAAACCTAAGTCCAAAAACATACCGATACTTAAGAACAAAATTAAATTACCCGTTACCTGATTTGTCAACTCTGAGAAAATGAGCAGTAAAACAATTATCGCTTGAGGAAGGTGTACTTCATGATGTCTTAAAATTAATGAAGGCGAGAGCTACAAATATGTCGGAGTTAGATCGTGTAACAGTATTAGCATTGGATGAAATGTATTTAAATGAGGAGGTTTCTTTTGACAGTAGGGAAGAACAAATAATTGGACCTCATAAGGCAGTGCAGGTTGTTTTTGCACGTGGTTTGTTTGCAAGGTGGAAGCAGCCCGTATACTATAAATATGAACAGACAATGACAAAAGAAATCGTAACAGACATAATTTGCCAGTTAGAAGGCAGTGGTTTTCAAGTTGTGGCCACAGTTAGCGATTTAGGTGGAAGTAACAGAAAATTGTGCCGTGATTTGAAAATTTCTACCAAACTAAATTGCAGTTTTCCTAATCCAAATGATTCAACTCGAGAAATATTTGTTTTTTCAGACGCTCCACATTTATTGAAATTACACAGGAATCACTTTCTAGATCATGGTTTCAACTTGAACGGATTGAACATTTCATCAGAACCAATTCATGAACTTTTACGTGCATCCTCGTCCTCTGATACAAAATTAGCTTACAAGTTAACTCCTTTACACTAAAGTGTCCGTGGTACCCAAAGACAAAAAGTTAGTTTGGCAGCACAATTATTTTCCAACAGAGTTGCAAAGGCCTTGAAATGGTGTGGTGAAAACGAGCTGTTGAGATCAAATGAATGGAATGAAACTTCAAAGGCAATAAAATTAACTAATGTTTGGTTTGATTTATTTAATACCGTTTCTAAATTCGGTACCCACCGTGGGCTGCATAGTTACGGAATAAACCTTCAAGATCAGAATATTATACTCTCAGAAATGAATGACTTCGTGACCACAGTTAAAGTAGGAGAAGCAAGCAGGAAATTACCTTATCAGGAGAGGATTCTAATAAATAATAAATCATTAACATTTTTGTATGAGGCAATGAGGTACAAGTACAAAATTGAATACATCATCACAAGAAAACTTAACCAAGATCTGGTAGAAAACTTTTTTTCGGAAATTAGAAGCATGGGTAGAACAAACGATCATCCCTCTGCTTTAGATTTTAAACATACACTGAAGTGGTACATACTAGGTCGAAATCCATTACCTCAGTTTTGTGAGAACAAAAACACCTCCGATTTGCTTTCGGAAGAAGAGGCATTAATAGTGGGTCCTAGTACAAGCCAATCAGAAGTCAATGATAATCTGCAGAAAGAACTATGTGCAACAGCAGAATTTCTTAAAGGCATTCTGAAACCGGTTAAATTTACCAACGATCGAGATCCTGAAGAAAATATAGGTCTCCCAGAAAAAATATATGAAATCTCTGCAAGACAGCGGATATCCCAGGAAGGATTAAAATATATTGCAGGATATGCTGCATCAAAACTTATGGAGCAATACCCGAATCTTGGAATTCCCACAAAATTGTCAACTTCTGCTAATCAAAAAGACTGGATTACTACAGTGTCCCGTGGAAACTTTATTCTCCCTTCTAAGGATCTGCAATTGGTTGCCATGCTTGTTGACAGTATATTCTCAGATGTGCACGGAGATTCTGTTTCTCGTGAGAAATTTATAATAAAAAAGACTGTAAATTTGATTAATTCTGCCATGAAAAACGAAGCAGAAATCAGTTCTCCTCTTCCGCCAGAAGTAAATACGACATTGGTTAGAACAAAAACATTTATTAGAATTAAAGAAATTAATAAAATAATAAAAATGTCTGGAATTTCAAAGAGAAATGTTATAAAGAAAATGAAAAAGATTGCATAAGAATTAGTATTTACTTAACAGAGTGGGATTTATAATGGTGAAATTATATTATGTCGTGTGTGGAATAATAAGGTAAATAATGTAGTAGACTATATTATGTCTCCAATAGCCTGAATATATAAAAATATTTGTTTACTATAATGACAAATTATTCCAAGAAATTCATATACATATGTTAATGAAGGTTCAAAAGTATTTGAATTCATGTACAAAATAATGTATGTTATAAATAAGTGTATAGATCTAAGTATGTATATATTTATTACACATTGTATTGTAATTATTATAAAACCACGTGTATATTACAGAAGGCAATATTATTAATGACACACTGCCATATCACATTGTTTCTTGAAACTTGAGTTTAATATGTAATAGATCATAATTTTATTACGTTATCATTTCAAGGAAGTTCCTGTTGTACTTGAATTCGTGTGTAGTATAATGTGTGTGATATATGGGCCTAATTTTGTGCATATTTGTAGCATAATGTATTATAATTATAAAAGTACGTGTATATTAAAGAAGGCAATTATTAACGTTTGCTATACCATATTACATTATTTCTTGACTCTTGAATTTAATTTATTGATCTCTATTTTATAATGTTATCACTTCAAGGTAGACCCTATTATATATACTGTCAATATTTACTGAATACACAAACAATGATTTTTATTTATTCATTTAAATCTATGGACGCAGATCTAACCATCAACAATCTGTTATGTTGACTGTGTCATTCGAGTGCGGCCTGCAGTAAAGGTGACGTCATGCGCAGACTGAACGAAAACACGCACAGCTTGTCCCACACCTCTACTATGTTTCCACCATGGTACACCTGCATGTTAATTTGATAGCAGATGTGTTAGCTAAACTTTCGTTGAACCGGAACTGTGGCTTAAGACGGGCTCTCTAAGACCTAAGTGTCATTAGCCATCAACCAGTGCTCAGTCAAAGGGAGATAACAACAGCTATAACCTTACTTTCAAAGAAGATAGTGCGAATTCCTGGGAATTGAGTTCGGAATATGTTGCACAAGATCTGTCTCAGAGTCTGCGATGCCTAGTGTAGAGGTATTGAAAGTAACAAACGAAAATATTGTGATTTATATTTGGACATGGGATTCACTGAGTTTGCTGATGAACGTCCACAGTGTATGATATGTAACAAAGTTTTTCCCAATAGTTCTATGTTCCCTACCAAGCTTAGACGGCATTTCTCAATTCAAAAATTCACAAATAAAACTGCAGACTACTTCGAAAGAAAAAGTGACGAACTCCATGCAGTTCAGACAAAATTTTACCTCGTGTAAAAACAAACAACGAGAAAGCACTGAAAACGTCGTACTTGGTTAGTCATGGCCAGGATCTTGCTGGTACACCTCACCCTTGCTGAAACTCTTATGAAACCACTATTAGTGAAGATAGTGAAGTGCATGGTGGTCGAGAAAACTGCAAACTTGATTTCCATTGTGCCCTTGTCAAATAACACTGTGCATAATCGAATCCAGAATCTATGAAAAGATGTAAAAATATAATGATTTCCCGTATGAGTTAAACGAAATTTTCGTTACAACTTGACAAATCCACGGTCTTTGCCGGATTAGCTTTGTTAATGATGTTTGTGCGATATGAATTTTTAGGTTTTTTCATGAAATATTTTGTTCTGCAGCCATTGCCATCCTCTACAAGTGATACTAAATTTTTTTCCTTCTTCATTGAAAACTCGATACCGTGGGACAATCGCATTGACGTTTGCACAGATGGCGCAAAGGCCATGGTAGGTCCTGTTGCTGGCGCTATTGCAAGGATCAAGAAAGTTTAAAAAACTGCACTGTGTACTACACCAACACGCCCTGCAACGAAAAAATGCCAGCATTATTGAAGCAGGTAGGCCTACTAGACAATGCCGTCAAAATTATCAACTTCGTTAAGACACGACCTTCGCAGTATAGGCTACATTTTTTTTTTCTATGTATATTACTTTAATTTAATTGTAGAGATTTTTTCGGTACTTTACTGGAAGTTATATTATTTCAACATTCTTATAAGGTGTTATCCTGAACTTTCCTAATGGCATATTCTAGAGCGGCTTGTGATAAGACAACTTTACAAAACATAAGCGATCGGTTATATATATATATATATATATATATATATATATATATATATATATATATATACTTCCTGTGTGAAGATATGGGTAGTATACACAAATCATTGTTAGTAATATTACACACAGAAGTGTGATGGTTGTCGCGCTGTAAAGCGTTGTCCCGATTATATGAACTTCGAACGGAAGTTCCTTCACTTTTGAATTACCAGAACAGTTTGCTAGCAGATTATTTGAATGATCAGGAATGGTTGTACAAATTATGTTACTTGGCAGACATTTTTCAAAAACGAATTCAGCACAAGGTAAACAGAAGACTATATTCGATGCTGATGACGAAATTGTCGCACTGAAGAAAAAGATAGCGTTCTACATAGAAAGCGTCGACAATAAGGATCTTACATTTCTCATTGACTTCAAACTTTATAGAAGAAAATAACGTAACAACGAATGTCTCATTCATATCAATAATGAAATAACACCTTGACCATTTGCTTCAAAATATGAATTCATACATTCCAAAGGACACTCAGGATTCGATTCTAAAGAAATATGAGTGGATTGTAGATCCCTTTCCAGTGATGGCAAAACCAGCAGCCCTCACTGCTTCAGATATGAGGTCCTTATAGACATGGTTACGAACAGCCACTGTCAGGCATTTCCTTAATTTTGGGCTAAGTTAGGGAAGGATCTTTTGATATTAAATTCAAAAGCTAAATTTCTCTCACTGCCTTTTGGTACTGTGTACCTCAGTGAAACGACCTTTTCGAGGTCTACAAAAACAAAATACGAGGCGATTCCAGAAAGTAAGTTTCCCTATTTAAAAAAAAGAACACACACTTTCAGGAAAACATTTATTGGCAACAGGTACAGCAATGTTTCAGCTATTTTTTAACATAGCCACCATCAGAATTGAGACACTTGTATCGTGGGATCAACTTTTGTATCCCTCTGTCGTAAAACTCTGCCGCCTGTGAATGGAACCAGCGTGTGACAGATGTCTTCAGCTCTTCGTCGTTGCCAAAACAGGAATTTCTTGAGGTGCAAGAAAACGTGAAAATCGCTGGGAGCAAGATCAGGACTGTAGGGTGGATGATCAAACAACTCCCAGCCAAATTCCGTCAAAACAGCTGCTGTGTCGCCGAGCCGTATATGGACGAGCATTATCATGGAGGAGCACAACACCTGCAGTAAGCATTCCACGCCTCTTGTTTTGAATGGCACGTCGCAATTTTCGCAGTGTTTCACAGTAATGGTCAGCGTTCACTGTTTCACCTCTTGGAAGGAAGTCAATGAGCAGAATGCCCTTCCTGTCCCAGAACACTGTGCACATCATTTTCCGTACCGACAGCGTCTGTTTAAATTTCGTCCTAACCAGAGATCCACTATGCCGCCAATGCATTGACTGCTGCTTGGTTTCCGGGGTGAAGTGCGAAATCCAAGTCTCATCGCCCGTGACGATCCTGTCGAGGAACTCTTCGCCGTCATCGTGATACCGTTGCAGAAATGTCAGTGCTGCTCCTACATGTTGCATTTTGTGTTCGGTTGTCAGGTTTTTCGGCATCCACCTGGCACACACTTTTTTGAACAGCAGGTGCTTAGTGACAATCTCATGCAACAAGGATCGCAATATCTGCGGAAAATGGCTGCTCAGCTCCGTAATCGTGAAGCGACGGTTCTCCATGATGCACTGCCGCACCAGCTCAACACGATCATCATTGATGAGGGACGGTCGCCCACTGCGCTCTTCATCATGGACACTTTGACGACCTTCGGAAAACTACCTACAGCAGTGACGCACCATCTGCTTACTCATGATGTTCGGCCCATAGACCTGACAGAGCTGCCGATGAATTTCAATTGGCGCAATGTTTTGTGCATTAAAGAACTTTATCACCGACCAAACCTCGCAGGCGGCGGGAGAAGGAATAAGAGCTTCCATTTCGGACCACTGCTGCCACGCTACTGCCACCAGGCGGGACCTGTCCGGCTGGCATATGATTGATACGTCATAGATCTGTTACGCATGCGCAATTGACACAGCTAATTACGTTTACTTTCAAGGGGAAAAAATCGGGAAACTTACTTTCTGGCTGCGCCTCGTATCAAACTTGTTTGGACACAGAAGACGTCTTCAACTGACTTGTATGACACCGGACATTGACAAACTCTGTCGCAAGAAACTGGCACATTCTTCACATTAACTTCGGGTGTACATGTAACATTGTAACATTTTTTAAATATCTTAACTACTTGTTAATATCATTTTGTAGATTTAAATAAATTATATCCAGTACTTTTTTTACTATTATTTCCTTTATATATATATATATATATATATATATATATATATATATATATATATATATATTCATACTTCCGTTTATGTATCGTGCGAAATATATATATATATATATATATATATATATATATATATATATTCATACTTCCGTTTATGTATCGTGCGAAATATGCTTCATAGAACGTAGACAGATAAAACTAAAAAGTAAACATTTCTTGAGGCTCCACGAGAAACTTTTGTTTCAAAAAGGGCTCCGTGGCTGAAAAAGTTTGGGAACCGCTGGTCTAGACATTACAGTTAATGACGGATTTATTATTTTATGGATTCAATTTATTTTATTTGAGTACATAATGTACCTTACTTACTTACTGGCTTTTAAGGAACCTGGAGGTTCATTGCCGCCCTCACATAAGCCCACCATTGGTCCCTATCCTGAGCAAGATTAATCCAGTCTCTACCATCATATCCCATCTCCCTCAAATCCATTTTAATATTATCCTCCCATCTACGTCTCGACCTCCCCAAAGGTCTTTTCCCCTCTGGCCTCCCAACTAACACTCTATATGCATTTCTGGATTCGCCCATATGTGCTACATGCCCTGCCCATCTCAAACGTCTGGATTTAATGTTCCTAATTATGTCAGGTGAAGGATGCAATGCGTGCAGCTCTGCGTTGTGTAACTTTCTCCATTCTCCTGTAACTTCATCCCTCTTAGCCCCAAATATTTTCCTAAGAACCTTATTGTCAAAAACCCTCAATCTCTGTTCCTGTCTCAAAGTGAGAGTCCAAGTTTCACAGCCATACAGAACAACCGGTAATATAACTGTTTTATAAATTCTGACTTTCAGATTTTTTGACAGCAAACTAGATGACAAAAGCTTCTCAACCGAATAATAACAGGCAATTCCCATATTTATTTTGTGTTTAATTTCCTCCCGAGTGTCATTTATATTTGTTACTGTTGCTCCAAGATATTTGAATTTTTCCACCTCTTCGAAGGATAAATCTCCAACTTTTATAGTTCCATTTCGTACAATATTCTGATCACGCGACATAATCACATACTTAGTCTTTTCGGGATGTACCTAGATGTATTAATTATACGTGTTATATTTCCGCTGTGTCGACTGCTAGCTGGTGTGATGTCAGCGCCAATTCTAGGGAGAAAGCAGAATCTCATGCTTTAGCTGGCTTGAAGGTCATTGAAAGCAGTCTGGCTATATCAAAGGTACCGACGCGAAGTGTCCATTCTTTATAATCCCTATTTGCTGTCTCTTGATCTCTGTCTAAGAGTTCTGTTACAAATCCTCTCATTTGCAAATACTGCCATTAGTCTGCTAGCTGGTAGCAGCAGAAGAACTTGGGTTATTGCGCAGTGCAAAAACTTGTTAAGTTTAATTATACTATTGTATTCTATTTATTTAAAAGGAATAGTGGAAGAAAGGCAGATCTGCAGGGAAAAACACTGAAAGCCAGAGTATGTATATTGTACTGATTGTGCAAGATTCGAGATTACTTTGACAGGGAAGCAAATAATTGTCCTCTACTCAATTTAAAACGAGTTACTGAAGCTGTGTTTAATTGTCCTCTACTCAATTTAAAACGAGTTACTGAAGCTGTGTTGGAAAGAATTTGAGGAAATAATGATGCCGAAACTGATCAGGAAGAAAAAAAAAAGGAAATTGGTTGGATCACTGACTGAGAAGAAATCAAACAATCATCCCTATCTAAGGCTGCACTGAAAGGAATGGTGAATGGGAGAAGAGTTCGGGACAGAAAAAGATCAGATGACAGACGATATTAAGATACATGGATCATATAGGGAGACTAAGAGGAAGGTGGAAAATAAGAAAGATTGGAGAATGCGAGTTTTCAGTGAAAGACTTGACCTTGTGCAGAAAACTATGAATGAATACCCTAAAATTTCATACAAACATATGGATGTGAAACTTTAAGTATTCAACGGAGATATAATTAATATTCATAGGATGTGCTCTCTCTATACAATTGTTGCAATAGTGTTCGCTTCAAAAGTTTTGGCCCAGAGACTAAATTCAGGATAGACACAATCACAATATTACATTGTGTAATACAAATACAAAATCATCCCACAAACTTAAAAAAAAAAGAGTATTAATTCTACTGAAAATGTTTACTTAATTGAAACTTTAAACATAACCATCTTTTGATTAGAGACTAGTTGGCATATAGTCCATATGGCGCAAATCATATAAAAAAGAAAATCCTCGTGGTGAGATAGCCCATGAAGGGTCAAGATCGACCAGCTTGTTCACCTCAACCAAGGTGAACGATCATAAAATCAGTATTATGGGATTAATGTGTGAACAGCATGATGACTTCCTCACCCACACCATTATAGCTGGATTATGTCATACAATTGCTACTCACTGTAGCTTCCCAAATTCATCAAAACTGTGGTTGGACATTGGTCCCATACACTAGTCGAGATTTTGTGAGAGATTTTCGTCTCCCATAAGGACACGAATCACCATTCATTTCATATCATCAGTCTAAGGCACAATATTTTAGACTACACAGCTATGGCAAAGATAAACAAGAAAATTGTTTAACAAAATCAGAACCTGGAAATATTAATTACGCAAATTATCACAATACAGGCTTATTAATATTTGATTATATACTACGATTTTAGAAGACTGTCACAGTATGTTCACTGTATTATTAAATTTCATTTGCTAAAAAGCAAAATTAAATTGCATACATTTAATTCTGAATATTATTATTATAATAGATTATTTTAACCTGATTTTGGTTGTATACGAGTACTATAGAACCACAGTCTAATATATACAGTCACGAAGCTTGAGTTGATGAGGGTACTAGGAACAATAGACTGTGTCGGTACTGTTTCACATTGTATGTGATGAGGCGATAGTAGCGCTCCTAGTGGGTTAGCAACTATCTATGGATGCATATTCCCTACATATTGCGCTTCGTGACTGTATATACTAAACTGTGATAGAACATTCAGTCAACACATTTATACCTAAAATTTTGGTTATACATCTTGATTACACAACTTTTAACACTATATCACTTCGGAATATGTATTATATGTCTTTCTCGTGTTAAATTTTACTGTACCTGGTTAACATGTTTCAGCCTGTTATTGGCCTTCTTCAGAACTGGTTGTTGCTGCTCTCGGCACCTTTTGTTTTGTTTCCTGTGAGGGTGTGTTTGTGTAGTGTAATGTGGAGTCAAAGCGTGTGTTCTAAAATTGAGTTGTGTGTTGAGAATTTCATTTGGATGTGTTTTTGTGTGTCTGTATATTTCGTATTGTTCTAGTGTGTTTAGTTTCCGGCTTTTTGGTTGGATGTGTAGAATTTCCATGTCTGTGTTGATATCTATTTAGGTGTGGTTAGCATTTGTGATGTGTTCTGCATATGTGGAAGTGTTTTGTAATTTTGTTATGGCTGTGATGTGTTTTTTGTAACGTGTTTGAAATTATCTGCCTGTCTGTCCTATGTAGAAATTGTTGCAGGTGTTACATTTGAGTTTTTATACGGCTGTGTGGTTGTATTTGTTTGTTTGTGTTTTTTGTGTGTTGAGATGCTTTTGTAGAGTATTATTTGTTCTGTATGCGATATTGTAATTTAATTTCTTGAATGAGGCTGCAATCTTGTGTGTGTTTTTGTTTTCGTACGTTAGTGTGATGTATTTTTTGTGTTCTTGTGTTTGTGTTGTATTCTTATGTTTTTTGTTATTATGTTTTGTCTTTCGTATTATGTTGTCTATTATGTTGGGTTTGTATCCGTTTCCTTGTGCTATGTGTTTAGCTCTTCTTTGTAATCATGTTGGTTCATTGGTATGTTGAATAGTCTGTGTACCGTTGTTCAGAATGCAGCTTGTTTGTGTTGTGTTGGGTGGTTGGATGTGTTGTATATGTGTGTTGTTGTTGTTGTTGTGGGTTTTCTGTAGACTTTGAATGTGTGTTTGTTGTCGACTTTCGTTATTGTGATGTCTAGAAAATTTATGGATTTGTTATTTTCAGTTTCTAATGTGTAGTGTAGCTTTGGGTGTATTTTGTTTATATGTTAATGCAGGCTTTGGATCTGTCTTTTATTTCCTTTGTATAGTATTAGGCGCCAAGACCAGCAACAACCAGTTCTGAAGAAGGCCAATAACAGGCCGAAACATGTTAACCAGGTACGGTAAAATTTAACATGAGAAAGACATATAATACATATTCCGAAGTAAAATTTTGGGTAAAATTGATTGACAGGAGGAAAGATGCCTACTTTTCTTAGGTCATGACTGCTTTTACCAAAAGATGGTTCTGATCTTAGCTATACTCAAAACTCTTAACAATAAAGCAAAAATAAGTACGAGACATTGCGAAAACACTCCCATTGTTTATATACGAGGATGGATCGAAAAGTAACGCACAATAATTAAAAAAAAAAACAAAGTTTAATAGGTAAACAAAAATAAAAAAATACACAAATGAACTCACATATTTTAGCTACTTTTCTACATAGGCGCCAAGTTTCTCAACACATTTCTCTCATTGTGGTACCGGTTTCAGTTTACCCTGTTCATAGAAGTCCATTTGGTTGGAGTAGAGCCATCTGCAGACAGTTGATTGCACTTCTGCATTGGTCCAAAGCGATGGCCTGCCAGGACCAAACAGATGAAAGTCTGACAGTGCAAAGTTTTGACTGAATGGTGAATGCTGGAGCACCTCCCAACCAAATGTGTTGATTTTCTCACGAACAGAAGCCGCAACATGGGGACGAGCATTGTCATGAAGAAGTTTGACATCGTCAGTATTAATGTTATGGCGTTTGCAATGAAGGGCACAACACAACTTTACCAATATTTGAATATAGGTTGCAGCATTCACAATGGTTCCGTGTTTCGCAAAGTCCACCAATAAAACACTATGCATAGTCTATCTCAGAACACAGTCACAAGCACTTTTACTTTGAATTTTTTCTTTACTGGGGAAGCAGCATGTTTCCACTCCATAGAGACCCGCTTTGTTTCGGGCATGTAGTGGTACACCCAGGACTCATCACCAGTGATAATTCCTTTCAGAAAGTCATGTTCTTCTGCAGCATAATGCCTTAAGTGATCCAAGCATGTCATCATTTGCTGACCTTGTGGTCATCTGCCAGGTTCTTAGGCACCCAGCGGGCACTAACTTTATGAAATTTCAATGTGTCATGCACGAAATCGTACACAGCACCGTATGAAATGTTGAACTGCTGAGATAAGGTTCACAGTTGGATCTGCCGGTCATTCAAAACTGCCGCCTCAATGCCTGTGACATTCTGCTGGGTTGCAGCGTTTACCAGTTGGCCAGAACGTGGCGAATCACAAAGGTTTTTACAGCCATCTGCAAAGAATGTGCACCACCTGGAGATTGTGCTACGGTCCTTACAGTCTTCCCTGTACATGCCACACATGTCCCTGTGAATTACACTCGGGTTATGTCCTTCAGCTCACAAAAATTGCACAACACTTCGCTGCTCTTCACAAGTTCACGACAGTAACATGCGCGCCATCTTTGTTGCGTAGTTCACGCTCCCTCACTAGAGCTGCACATGCAAAACAAATTGTGTCTGTAATGAAAGCTTCGAATTATATCTTGGTGAAATGTCAACATCCCAGCTACAATATCAACGCAGAAAAAAATTACTGTACATTACTTTCTGATCCATGCCTTATAAAAACATCTAGCAGGAAGCAAGTATTCAGCATAAAAGCATTATCAATGTGTTCTCTTCCCCTCCAACACACATACGCACACACACTGTCTCTCCCTCTACATCTCAATCTCAGACATAACATCATCAGTATTTCTCTCAATAGCAGGACAAAAATAAAATATAACATACCTTTACCAGTAAGCCGAAGATCAGCATTATCTGGCCTCAGGTAAAGTCTAAATTCAGCTCTGCTTGTAAACATTCTGTATGGTTCAGTAGTACCTTGCGTAGTTAAATCATCTATAAGGACACCAATATAGCCATCTGTTCGTCCAATGTGAAATTCTGGCTTTCCTTGCACCTAAGAGAAGTTACAGTTATCATCAGATTTTCTTTTAATATACATAAGTTTCAGCAAGGCATCAGGCACGTAACATTAAAGATTTTCCTGTTTAAAAGTTTTATCACATTCCTCTCTTCTACAGAATGTACAATCAGGGCGGGTAAATCACTAAGTGAGGGAACATACATAAGAACCCAAAGTTCAGCTGACATAGACTTACATAGTAACGTGAGTGGAATTGCTGTTTTTTTTTTTTTTATGAGAATAGTGTATTTTATATGAATTAAACGGAATTAAGTGACAGTAAATGCATGTGAGTATACCAGTTGAGGGTAATGTTATGATATAATAGTATAGTAATGATTTTATACTTTATTTTGGACAAAAGCATTTAAGGGTATATGTACGTGAGCATCAGGTTCGAAATTTCTAAAATTTTATAAGAAAATGAACTCACAATTGGACAAAAATTACAAGGTACCACAACAAGACTTATTAGAAATTAAATATCTAATAAACGTATAAAAAAAGTTACTAATAATATTTTTCAAACCAGTTTTATCAGAGTATGAAAAAAACAAAAAAATTCTGCAGTTACATCATTTGGTAACCATAACATTGTTATGGTCTAACATCTTTAATATTTCTTCTGCATGTAATAAACACTTGTTTCTGAAAAGTAGACTACTCTCAGACATGTAGAGTTGTTTATTTTAATACAATTAATTTTTTATTTGTTCTATATAAAATATATTAAAATTTACATAATGTTTTGTGACCTAATTTTTCTATTATCAAAGAAATGGGCATTATTGTAGTCTACCTTTTGCATAAATTCATGTTAAATCAGTGCACAAAATTTCAAAATTCTATCTCTAATGGTTGTGGAGTTATGAAATAATATGTGTGAAAATTTTCAAATTTTGGAAAATTTAATTTAAAGTAAAAAGTGAATTCTTAAAAATATTATTAGTAATCTTTTTTATACTTTTATCGGATATTGAAGTTCTAATAAATCTTGTTGTGGTACCTGTATTTTTTTTTAATTGTGAGTTCATTTCCTTACAAAATTTTAGAAATTTAGAGCCTGCATTTTCTCATAATAATGTGGTCGTTCACGTACATATACCCTTAAGAATTAATCAACTCTCACAATGCGCAGCTGTTTTGTGCCTGGTTGTAAATCAGGGTATGTGACGGGAGATGGTAAACACTTCTTTAAACCCCTAAAAAATAGTTTAGATGAATGGAACAGGGTAATTCCGAGAAGTGACTGCTCATTGACAGAGAAAGTTCAGGTTTGCGATGTTCACTTTAACAATGACATGATAGTGAAGGTAGACTCCTTTGTAATACAAGGGAAAACAGTTGAACTAAAACGTGATAAATGCAAATTAACAACAGATGCTATGCCACACCAATTCTCTGGAAATCCAAAATATTTCAATTTTAAACCGAGCAAAAGAAAGGCTCCTAAAGTACGAAATAATCAGGCTCATCAACAGAAGAGAAAAAAGACTGAGGAACCCAAAATTATATCACAAGAATCGAATGCAGTTAGTGAAGCAGTGGATGAAGCCGAGTGTAAGTATTCGTCGATTATAAACAATGATCTTTCAGATGAAGTGATTCAACTTCGAAAAGAAGTAAAGCGGCTGTGACTTCTCCTCTCTGAAAGTAGGAAAAAGAAGGGTTATGTAAATGAAATAAATAAATTAAGAAGGTTGTTAAAATAAATTTGTTAAATGATAAACAAAAAGTCGTGGTTCGAACTATGATGAAGAAGAGTCCGGGTGGAATGAGGTATGTATCAGAATTTATCTTAGAGAGTTTGATGTTATTAATAAAATCGAGAAAAGGCTATGAACATTGTTTGAACCATCACTTATTGCCATTGCCTTCACTTTCTTCGTTAAGGAAGCTATTCCGTGAGATGAAATGCAATTATAGCATTAGTCCATATGTACTCTCAGCAGTAGCCAATGTTATGGAAGATGATGACAATCGCCATAATTGTGTTTTAATATTCGATGAGGTGAAATTAAGAGAGGATATCAGATATAATTCGAGTAGCTGCACTTTTGATGGATTTGTTAATATGGGCCAATTCACAAAGGAAGAAGCCAAAAATGTTTTAGGACTATGATTTGGTATATTTTCTCGTCCTTTAATGAAGAACTGGGTGCAGCCTAATGTTATTTATTTAAGTAAGAACGCAACTGACGTCGCCACACTAGCAAAAATAATCGTACAAGTCATTGCGGAACTGAAAAAGAACAATATAAGGGTAATGGCTTTAACTTGTGATGGTAGTCAACCTAACAAAAAAGCGTGGAAGGAACTTGGAATTTCAGGGAAAATTAACCAGGTTAATAAAATTATGTAACAAACCCTTGTGATTCCAATAGAAACAATTTTTATTCTTGGTGACATTTGCCATGAAATGAAGTATGTGCGAAATAATTTCCACAAATCAAATAACGTTGTATATAATGGCAACGTCATACAGTATGAATGTTACAGGAAACTCTACAATTTTGACATACTGTCAGGCGATGGGAAGAGGCTAGCTCCCCACATAACATCAAATCATTTAGACCCTCGGGCAGTGTTTTTCAAACTGGTAGGCGCCAGAATTTACCAAGGGAGGTGCGAGAATTTACTCGATTTTTGTACCGAAGTTGCAAAATATGCATTATATTCGAAATAAAACAAAACTACTCAGTAATAACATTTTTCTTTTCATTCGTCCTTGATAACAATCAGATGCATGGGAAGTGCAGTCTGGCAACAGCGTCCATGACTTAGTGTGATTGTAACTAGAGTAGATGAGCAGCATTAGTGACTAGTGTCACCAAGTGTAGTGAGATTTAGAAGCTTGTTCCACTACGTCTGTTTTCCTTTTGAAAATTAGTAGTTCGTGAGTGTGCTATCCCAATGGATAAGTTTTTAAATACCGGTACGTACAAGAAACGTGAACTAGACAAGGCTGAACCAAGTGTTTTCGAGAAACCAAAACTGACATAAAAGTGCATTTTTCTCAACAAGTGTCTGTGCTCAAAAAATTACTATTAGGATCATACAAAGTAGCATATTGTGTGGCACGTTGCAAGAAATCCCACATCATAGCTGCATCATAGCTGCATCATAGCATTCAGAAATTGATATGGTTGCCTTTCGCAAATTCTTATCTTTATGAAATTGGATTTTCACCCTTGGCAGTGATCAAGTCCAAATATAGATCAAGAATAAATTTCCAAAATGAGATGCGCATTGCCATTTCAAAATCTGAACCTAGATTCGAAAAACTGTGTGAAACCAAGGAAGCTCATACAACCCACTGATTTGGCTGAACATTATTCCAGTAGTCAGTTAATAACATCTATTTTTCTGTTTTTGCTACGGGTTGTGATTTTTCCATCGTCAAGTGAATGGACAGCGTAAGTGATAAACATTAAAAATATATATTTTTCTAACTTAGTAACTCATATTTCATATTTCAAGTGTATCAACAGTAAATAAACATATGAAAGAGGTTTTTGTCTTTCATTATCGCATATTAAAAGTTGTTGTTGTTTTCTAATGCCAGGCGTTTGACAATAAAGTCATTTGATCTCTTGCACGCCAATATTTTTCAAAGATATTATCACGGTCAGCCACTGAAGCACAGATTTTGAGGTGTTCCGAATCCATTTCTTGGTTTGAGTTGCACAATGGGCAGTTAGGGGACTGATATATTCAATTCTATGCAGGTGTTTGGTCAAACAATCATGGCCTGTTGCCAATCTAAATGCAGCTACAGACGATTTTCGTGGTAAATCGGGAATTAACTGTGGATTATGATGGAGAGTGTTCCATTTTTTTCCCTTGTGATTGTGTTATCAAATTTTGTTTGTTGAAGTCTAAGTATGCAGATTTAATAAATCTCTTCACAGAGTAATATGTAGATTTAGTAACAGGTCTGTAAGTAGCAGTGCTGCCCTTCTTTGCTAATGCATCTGCATTCTTGTTTCCCAGGATTCCACAATGCGATGGTATCCATTGGAATACAATTCTTTTACTGAGTGATATTAATTGAGAGAGCATTTTAGTTATTTCTGCTGTTTCAGATGAAGATGTGTGTTTAGAGACTATTGATAGAATAGCTGCTTTGGAGTCTGACAATATAACTGCATTCTTAAATTTATTGATGGCATAGAAGATTCCTGAGACTTTCACTTATTGCAACGATTTCTCCAACAAAACTTGTTGTTCCATATCCAAGAGATCTATAAAGTGAGAAGAGACAGCACGTAACACCTGCACCGGCACCTTGTTCTCTGGAGATCAAGGATCCGTTGGTGTATGAATGAAGACAGTTTTGTGGGGGGTTCCTAATATTAATTGTCTCTAAAGACAATTGTTTCATTATTTCAGTGTTTACTTCTGGTTTCAGTCTTTCTTCTGTTAAATTTAGATTATATTCTATATTTAATAGAGTTAAAGGGCTTGGTTTAATTTGTAAGTTTTCTTTTAAATTCGGGATATTGATTTTCTGTTTTAATTCTTGAACCATGGATATGAAACTTTTTTGAGTTTTCAATCTACAGAGAGGATTGTATGAAAGCCAATTGCATATTAAAAGTTAACTGTCAAGAGGGGAGGCATGTGCTGCTTTCCGAAGCTCAGGGGATCCACGACAGAAAAAAGTTTGAAAACCCCTGCCGTAGGGCATTTCAGAAGATGAGCGTAAAATTAACGATGCAGCTCTTTAGCAGGTCCGTGGCTTTGGGTATTAAATTTTGCCGAGAAGTGGGTGTACATGGATTCGAGAACAGTGAGAACACTGAAATATTTACAAATGATATGAACGACTTATTCGATGCAATGAATTCTAAATTACCAATTAAAGCACTACAAAATGATGATAAGCAGCACAAAACAAAGTTCTCCAACGCAACGATAATTCATTTGCATCGAATCAGACTTTGGAATGTTACTGTGAAGGGTACACTTCACTTGGCTGAAAGTCTTTGGGCGGCAGGTTATAAATATGTTCTAATTGCCAAATTAAACCAAGACCCTGGTAAAAGACATTTTGGTCTTATCCCAGGTTTGAGCAGTGATGACCATCTAACGTCAATTGATTTCCTAAACTTACACCAGCTCCAGTCCATCTATGTGCCAGTGAAAGGTGTATTGTCATCAAAAGCAAATTGTGAAGATACAATTGATAATAAGCTGACGTCATCTATGCAGCAAAAGCCAAAATACGGCACGCATTAATGTTGAGAAAAGTAGGAACATTAAGGTGGATATCCAGAAACAAATCAGAGAAAGACTTTCACTGACAGTCATTGAACCGGAGTTAACGCCTTTAGATCTGTCATTTGATAACAGCGCAACAGAGTCAGCCAACAGTACTGTTTATTATTTGTGTGGGTACCTACTTCATACAGCAGAAAAAAGATTTTTACACTGTAAATTAGTTTTGTAATTTGTTTAGTTTAGTTTCATAGAAATAATTATTCTCTTTTTAGGAAACAAATTTTGTAATTTGTTTAGTTTAGATTCATAGAAATAATTATTCTCTTTTTAGGAAACAAATTTTGTAATTTGTTTAGTTTAGTTTCATAGAAATAATTATTCTCTTTTTAGGAAACAAAACAAATGCATGTTTCCATACACTGACGATGTAGTAAGTGAGAAAATATTCTCTCTCCCTTTAAACACAGTCGAGCTAGGGCAGTTTAATCACGCAGCTTTATGCAGAGCACCACACCAAACAGAACTAGCACCATCACGTGGCGGAAATGGTGAACTACAACAGTTCCCACACTTAATATTTTACCTGCTCTGGTACAATTATGCTTGGGCTTCTAAAAGAATGAATCTAACGTTTATCTGAAGATCGAGAAGAGTATGTTCCAAAAATTGATCTACCAGTTCAGTTAAAGGGTTATGTTTACATTACTGTGGCAGTCTCTTAGCAATGTGTCATATCTATAGAATGGAAGCAAATGCTCATTAGCTCACTGACAAAGCACAAAACATGCCTGTGATGTCTTATCTTTGTACTTTAAGGATTGGAAGGTCGAGCTACACTCTCGGAAATACTGACCAAGAAAGCACACTTATTAGGACTGACACCTTTAGTTTTTGTTCAAACATCTTGAGAGGTTACTGAATTGAGTTTTTGTTCAAGTATGTGTTTTTGTAACCCATATTAAAAAAGTCACTAAACTTTGCTCCTATTCAAGTAATGTAATCTATGTTTGTAGAGATCATTAAACTGTATTATACATGTTAGTTCGTTAAGTGTTAAAATTTTTTCTGTAATAATGATAAAAAACACACGCATGCATATATACTACACACACGAGATAAATAAAAATGATATTTCCAAAGAGAATTCTCAATTTTACATTACAGCTATCTCACTTCCCATTCTAAGCCATGAGATTTTTATTTATTGCGAAAGGATTCCCATATATTGGAAAAACCAGAAGATAGTATTAGGAGGAAAATAGCAGCAATTTCCAGTGATAAACTTTGTTATGTGAACAACTTTTTATGAAATATCATATGCTAACGGATCACTTGGTCTGATATTTGGCTGGAAGATGACATGATTTTGCCTTCCAATACTATATGTAGTTTACATCAGATTTTTATATACATTTTAACTTTGTTATAACAACATCAATTCATATCGGCAAATATTCTATAGTTCTAATTAATCCCTCATAATGGATGTGTTTTTCTCAGGGTAACTACCGAAAATGTGAAACAAAAATTACTTTCTAGTTACCACAACTTAAGTTGTGTCCACTGTAATCTATTCAGTTGTTTTTCACGAGAAATGAGGGGTATTTTGATCGGTGTTCATTATAGATGCCTGTTACTAGTAGCTCCTGTGAATCAGATGAGTGCAGCGCTGCCTAGGCAAGGAGTAAAGGAGATAATTGGCATTCAGAGATATTTCATTATGAAACCCATATATATATATATATATATATATATATATATATATATATATATATATATATATATGAAACGCAAATTGTGGACATAGAAAATAATTTAGTAGGTGTTTATTGAATAAGCAGCAAAGCACAGACGAAAGATGACTGATTACTGTACTGGTACCTTAAATTCACGCAATATATATATATATATATATATATATATATATATATATATATTGCGTGAATTTAAGGTACCATATATATATATATATATATATATATAAAGAGAACATAATTTTAGTTCGAACCATTTCCTCTGTACAATTTACTTTAAAGATGCGGGCTGTAGCACAGTGTTTATGTGGGAACTCATTTCTCTTTCCTTCTCTGTCTCCAGCTATATCTTTGTCTCTGTCTCTCGAATAGGAGAGCAATATTATTCCATCGCAGTGATATGCTATTATAATTCTCACCATATGCAGGTTTGCATTTCAATATAAGAAATGTATGCAACAATAGACGACGATCTTGTTACATTGGAGGCACAAGCAGATGACAATATAGTATAAGAAGTAACAAATAAGGGTCAGAATGATTATTAAGTTCTTGAAGGAGAACAAGAAAGAAAATGTGAAGTGCCAACTACTGCGAGCAGGGCTCTAGAACCCTTTAGAGTTGTGAACTTGTTTTATAAAGCCAGCGAGGAAGCAGTGAAAATGAAACGCAAATTGTGGACATAGAAAACAATTTAGTAGGTGTTTATTGAGTGAGCAGCAAAGCACAGACGAAAAATGACTGATTACTGTACTGGTACTTTAAATTCATGCAATTTGGTGAATACCTACAACATGTTACTGCATGCACTGTGCAATATGTAATAAATGTATAACAATTCAAATAAAATACTGTAAACAGCAGAGCAAAAATATAAGGAACTGTATTATAAGCCCAATTTATTGCTCTTGGACAAAACTGTATCATTCCCAACTTCCTTGGCACCCAGAATGATACCTTGTACTATACATCTCGGTTACAACACTCGTTTGAACAACACATTTTCTAGTCTGAAGAGGACGTTATAATCAAGTTGTACTGTAATTGTAATTTTATTTATTTGATTATTGTTGTTAAATACTGTTATCCGTGTGGTTTGAAAAGAAAGGAGATTAAAAATAACACTCTATATACAAATACATACCTTTGCAGCAGCATTAATACCAGCTACAATTCCTTGTGCTGCTGCCTCTTCATAACCTGTAGTTCCATTTATCTGTCCTGCAAAAAACAGATGACTGATACGGTATGTCTCCAAGGCTGGGTTCAGTTCTCGTGGATCCACATAGTCATACTCCACTCCATAACCGGGCCTAATGACTTTAGCTTTCTCTAAACCTCGTATTTTTCTAATCATGTCGACTTGCAAATTCTCTGGAAGTGTACATGAAAGGCCACTGGGATAAATCACATCACTTGTCAAACCTTCAGGCTCCAACCAGATCTGATGGTCTTTATTCCCAAACCTATGTGAAAGAAAAAGATGGATCTAAGTAAAAACATTTCCTTCAATATTACGAGTTATTTCTGAGATGTGATAACCAGGCAGCACATTTTTGTTCCCAAACGTACAGCGGATCGAGTAGTTTCTTCTGGCACATCTATTACGTCACGTCAATGCACAACATGGCTCGTTAGCTATGGATGCATAAGCAGGATAGTATTGTAAGCAGGTATGCAAATACTATGAATCATAGTACAATATAGGCATTCTATCGTCAATGTTGTATATATAAAACACCAAGTTATGACGACACTGTGATGTAATTCTATTACTGAGTAAATTGCATTTTCATTCAGACTTTTGTGTTAATATTATTTTAATTTATCAATCTATGGTATATTGTATTTAATTTTGAACTGTATTTTGTATATATTGTGTAAAATGTATATATTGTTATTTTGCATATTGATTTTTGTTATTATAATTGTGTCACTCTAACGTCTTGTGACATAGGAAGAACATTTTCTTAGCTTAAACAAATTTTTACTGATAGTTATGATAAAAGATATGAATTTCATAATCTCAGAATATATATACAGACACACTAAAACACACCCTAATCAAATTCTCAACACACAGATCAATTTCAGAACACACACACTATTTGACTCAACTCTTCATCACTTGAACGCACCCACACAACAGGCAGTGAAGTTGAGATGACGCCGAGACACAGAAGGCTCTGAGGATGGTGTCAAGTAGCACCGAAACAGCTGTAAGCTGCACATGCTTACATAACTAACGCGAGTAAGATCGCCATTTAATCAATTATTTATATATTTTTTTTTTTTTACCGTAACACAGCTGATTTTGTTAAATGAATTAATTGTATATATTATATTTATAGAGTATATACAATTAATGTGTGTCATGATTACTATTATGTTCTATAACATATACCGTATTATATATATACTAGTTCAGTATTATCAACGATCTAATTATATTTCCTGTCATATGTAGCAGTAATATTTTGTAGAGCGTAGTTTCGTAATGTTAGTGCATTTATGTGATTAAAAAGTAGCTGGACAGACCATTTCAATTTAGTAGCAATCTCATTTACAGTTATCATGCTCCATTATTATTATTATTATTATTATTATTATTATTATTATTATTATTATTATTATTTACCGAACTAGGTTTTACCTTTCGTAGCATCCTGACATAAGCAGTTAAGGTTAGAGTTTGAAGCCTGAAACTCCAGGATATATTAACCGATAACTTTCCTAACTTGTTTGAGAACGAAAATGCGCTGCCTGGTGATAACATTCTCTTGACTCTGATGTACAAAAAGTATCACTGTACTATACGAAAGTGATTCATAAAGTAAAGCATGTCTGCGCATACTAACTCTGCAGATTTTGCAGCCAGTCTCACATTAGCTGTGCTGAGTGTGGTGTATACATTTGCCCGGTGCAGTTGTTGGAATGTAAATATTCACTTGTTGAGTGTAGCAATCTTTGAAAATGAATGCACACATTGATAATTCTGCTGACTGCAAAGTTCGATTAGTTATTCTTTGGGCTATTCAGAACTGTTGCAGAGGCATACTTCCTTGCAGAATAAATTATTCATGACAATGCTCGGCCACATCCTGTCAAGAAGACCTGGATGCGTGATAAATTTCATTGGGAAATAGCCCAGTAGAGGTGAATGATCGTAAAATCAGTGCTCTGGGGATAATGTGTGTTCAGTATGATGTCTTCTCCCCAAACCATTATAACTGGCTTATGAAATTGGACACTGCTACTCACGGTAGCTCCCCAAATTCATCACGATGCTGGATGGGCACTGGCATATAAACTATCTACCAAAAAGTAATTGGGTACTGTTTTTGCCTCTTTAGAACCTCGTGGTCCCACCTCTTGTTGCTATAACACCAGCCACCCTGTCAGGCATGCTCTCCACTAGTTTGTGTAAGGTATCCACTGGAATGCGTGAGTGCATCGCCATTCTTCTTGCAACATGGCACTCAGACAATGGAAGGTGACCGCATTTCCCGAGACCTCAATCGCCGGTCCAATCAGTTCCAAAGTTGCTCAACGGGATTGAGATCAGGACCACTGCATAGTAGCCGCTGAAACAGGGGGCCAACTTCCATTGTCCAATTGAGTGCCATGTTGCAAGAGGAATGGCGACGCATTCCAGTGGATATCCTACACGAACTAGTGGAGAGCATGCCTGACAGGATGGCTGGTATTATAGCAACAAGAGGTGGGACCACGAGGTTCTAAAGGGGCAAAAACAGTGCCCAATTACTTTTTGGTAGATAGTGTACAATGACAAAAATTTTATGAGATTTCTGAATTCAAAGAATTATAAGTACTGTAAGTTTAACTTTGTATTAGTTGCTGTGGTGGTGATTATTTTTATTACTGTTGTTATTATTGTTAAGGGTGTTTGAGAATAAGGTGCTTAGGAAAATATTTGTGACTAAGAGGGATGAAGTTACAGAAGAATGGAGAAAGTTACACAACGCAGAACTGTATGCATTATATTCTTCACCTGACATAATTAGGAACATTAAATCCAGACGTTTGAGATGGGCTGGGATGTAGCACGTATGGATAAATCTAGAAATACATATAGAGTGTTAGTTGGGAGATCAGAGGGAAAAGGGCCTTCGGGGAGGCCGAGACGTAGATGGGAGGATAATATAAAAATCGATTTGAGAGAGGTGGGATATGATTGTAGAGACTGGATTAATCTTGCTCAGGATCGGGACCGGTGGCGGGCTTATGTGAGGGCGGCAATGAACCAGCGGGTTCCTTAAAAGCCATAACTAAGTAAGTGTTATTATTATTATTATTTCTTAGAAGAGAAATTGACAGCTACTAAATCTGCAATAACACAAACCTTATAGCTTTCGACTCAATGGATGGGCAATATCGAGGACCTGTAACTTCTTCCATAACATGTCTATTTACATGAAGATTATCTAGGATAATTTTATTGACAGCAGGGTTTGTAAATGTTAGATGGCATTTCAGTTGATCTTCTGGCTGGAAAAAAAAAACACCATATTAATAATGTAAGTCACAAAATCTAAAAATGTTAAAATAAGGAATTCAAAAGAATTGCAAAACAGACAACATATCTGCAACCAAGACTTCAAGTGATATCTCTATCCAGAGCATTTGCTTCAGTAAGGTATCATTTTATAAATCTATGGATCAACAATTGGCTCTCTTCTGACAAAGGAAAAATTTTACAGTCCATTCAAAAGAAACCAAATGACCTGGAAATACACAAAAACTTGCCCAGACATGTTCAAACATTTTTAACAGAGCCAGAACAGGTCACATTGTCACACAATTGTACACTTAGCGGCAAAAAGAATGGGCCGACTCTTGGTCGATAGAAATGCTAAGTTCTATCACGCGGTTCACTCGTGTAAACGTAACCCACTGCAAGGCATTGCTGTGGTGTCTCTTCATTGAAAGTTGTCCGTCTATAATGTAGTAAACTTTACGAGCAGTGTGTGGCCCAGTAGTGGTAAGAAGTCTGACATCCGTACCGGAGGTTGTGAGTTCGCCTCCCGGTACGGTAAAATTATTATTTTTTTTTTATTTTAACTTTTACTTAATTTATTAGTTTAAATGTGAAATAGCATTTGTTAACGAACTTCGTTATGCCTGCTTTGTAAAAATATTATTGCCCATCACCTGTGGGCTATTAATAGGTGAGACATGGCCTGTATAAACAAAAATACCTGTCTCACATCCTAAAAAACCGGACGCATATCAAACACAAATAAATAATTAAATTAACAAAAACAAACAATTTTTTAATATATTAACAAAACAAGGCCTGTGGTGGGGACTTGTATCTCGTCCACAAACCACCTGCGTCAACAACTGCCCTCATTCTGCGTGGCATGGAGTCCACAAGATTATGGAACAGGTCTAAATTCTTGGCCATCTCCTCCCATGCATTTAGAACTCTGTCCTACAATTCTGGTTGTTCTGCCCAATTAGAGCGTAGGATCCTTTTGACTGCAGGCCACAAATTTTGAATCGGATTCATATCTGGTGAATTTGGAGGCCAGTCGACTGGGTCGACATCACACCTCCTCGTAAACCATCTTTGAATCCGGTTGGCCGTGTGTATCGGATGATTATCCTGCTGGAAGAAACGTGTTCCTTCTGGATATCATTTTCCTTTGTATTAACAGATACCAGTATTGCTCGAAAGAGAGAGGGAGGTTTATTATTTATTAGAGTTTGGGCATATTCTAAGAGATATCGCCACATAATTTATAGCTTTGCGAGACACATATGATGGCAAATTTGTAATAAAAAAAAGAAGACTGGGGGAGATTCGAACCTTGAGGTACTACTATCAACGTGTTCAATAGACCAGTGCCGTAACGACTTATGCTACTGTGACTGTTAATATTAGTTCGGCATAATACGTGGTTTTCCTGTTCATATTCGATCCGGTTGATTTTGTATTTATCAATTTTGTTATTATTTCACTCTTCAAGGGCCCTGGTGTATCTACAATCAACCTGCCATTCGATTTCATTACATATTTTAGACTCTTAAACAAAATAGAGCAAATTTAAATGGTTTAATTATGTGTTATCTAGTGAACTATGACTTTGACGAGACGAGCATGTGCAATGTTATGTCTCTGGAACTTAGAAATTGTCGGCCGGCCCATTCTTTTTGCCGCTAAGTGTACCTACATCGATTTCACCTTTCTGATAATCCTACTTGTCTGTGGTGTAATAATCATGATGAAGATCTGGAACACATTCTTCTATAATGTCCATCCATAAACAACAAAAGAAGTAAATTAAAATCATCAGTACCAGTTGCTCTGCAGTATATACTGACTACATCCCAACTCTGGCCATTTTTCACTCCAGTATGAATTATTGTAATGGGAGAAATACTTATGTATTTTTTTCCAAGCGAGCAGATGTTCCGTAAGTTGTCAATAAATTATCAAAAAAGGTTTATGGAAACTGACTTATGTCACTTTTCCCAAGCACTGCAGAATTAATATGTCAGACTTTAAATGTTTGGTGCAAAAATCAAGTAAGTCCAATTTTGTTTTCGCATTTACTCCAAAAGTGTTTTCCTGGACTTAACTGGTTTTTGTACCAAACCCCTCAATTATCAGTGATGCAATTCTCAGTACTAAATAATGAATATAGGGCTTAGCAATTAATAACTTTACATGGAGTACGGTACATTAGAAAATGAAATAAAAATTATTAAAATTCCATTAAGTTCAAATCAAATTTGTGATGGACAAAGACATTTGCTAAGTTTTCTCTGGGTAATCCCGTTCTTTTGCCATCATTTCATCAATTTTTCATCAACACGTCACCAATCATGTGGAAGGTCTTAGCTTAGTATTCTTTGACAAATAGCAAGAGGTTTATGTTTGGCCACCTATTTCAGCTAAAAACAAAACTGTATGTAAAAGAGGAAGAGAAAAACGAATAGGCGTAGGGAAAGAGGGAGGGGAAGGAGAAAGAAATGGGAAAAGAAGATGAGTTAAAAGAAGTGAAGAGTACAAAGACATTTTATAATTAATTATGCTACTAATATTAGCGAAACAAACAAATTCGTTGGAAGGCAGCTCATAAAGAGTCAAGGCCTACCAGCTGACTGCTGGTCTCTTGTCCATATGCACTAAGGCAGTAACATGTAGTTAACATGATGATCTTCCATCTGTTATAGCTGGCTTTCGAAACCAGATTTTGCTGTTTACTGTAGCTCCCCAAATTCGAAACAATGCTGGGTGGGCATTAGTCCAATGCACTGATCGAAATTTCATGAGAAAATTTCCTCCTTCAAAATGACTCGAAAAAGTGTTCATTTCATATCATTAGTCTAACGTATGATGCTTTACACCACGTGACTACATCACAGGGCTTATTAAGGAATATTTACATAAAATATTAAGAAAAATTATAACAGGTCCATATGGTGTAATAAGTCCTGCTTTCATGATTTCCTATGTTCAGTTTAAAATTTGATAACAAAGGTATTTCACAAATGGTAAAGTTCATGGAACAGAATCTATTAAATGGGACAGATATAGAAAAAAACTAATATTACAGTCAAGATTTTCATACTAGGTATAACAAAGAAGAGAGCTGTTATATACTTTATATTCATGTATGAGGACCTCACCATCTTTAGTGAATAATCAAAAACTATCATCATCATCATCATCATCATCATCATCATCATCATCTGCATTACGGTATGGACCATAAGATCCGTTCCACTCCAATCAAAACTGGTCCTGCCATCTTTTTGTGGGTCTTCCTGGGTTTCTTCTCCCAAAAGGGTCATGATTGTATATTGTTCTGGTAAATGATGTTTCTGGCATACGCTATATATGCTCCCTCCAATTGTTTTGATGTCTTCTTATTATATATATAATATTATGCATTTTTAATTCGGATCTAATGTCTTCACTTCTCTTTTTATCAAGTAGTGTATAGCCAGCCACAAACCTAAAAAATTTCATTTCAACAGCCTCAATTCCTCTCTCGTCTTTCTTCCTTAAAACCCAGTTCTCGCATCCATACAGTAAAGCTGGTAAAGCCATCACTTTGTAAAACTTTAGTAATGTTTCTTTCCGAACTTTCCTACCTAAAGTTCGACGTATTGTTCCACAAAAATAATTAAAAGCATTTAACTTATTATCTATTTCTCGGCTCTTATTATAAGTGACGCTGCAGCCTAGATATTTGAACGTATTCACTTGTTCTATGATTTTATTGTTTAATACAATTTTTGTTCTGATTGGGTAAGATCCTAGAATGCCATTACTTTTGTTTTATCTGTGGAGATAATCATACTATATATTTACTGGCAACTTCATTTAATTTAATAATTGCTATTTGCAGATCATTTTCGTTATGGCTGACAATTGCTTGATCGTCTGCAAATAAAAGTGCTGTAAAATTTACATTGTCAATATTAAAATGTTTAATCTTCTCAAACCAAATTCTTGTTATTTCATCTACATATATATGCGTAGTCATATATGTAGATGGGGGGGGGGGAAGCTAATTGGGATATCCCGGTCTCTGAATGGGCAAAAAAACCCTGATAGAACTGATATTTAACCCTTGCGGTGAATATTTGTGAAGTCCGGAGGGCCCAATTAGTCTAGTCCACTCTCCTCACCTCCATGCTGGGGCCCCATGGGATCTTTTAAGATGTGAAAGAGAGAGTGATGTGCGGAAAGCAACGGGAAGCTACAACATTTACTCTTCCCAAGAAAAACTGAAAATATGACATGATGAGTCTTTCCATGGTAAAAGATTCTGGATCTAAACTACCCCCATTCAGATGTCGGGAGGGGGATGCTGGGGAAGGACACATTATGAAGCAACCCATCAGAGAGAAGAAAAGAAGATTGAGGATCAGAAGGTGGAATGTGAGGACTCTTCTGCAAGCAGGTAAGTTGGAAAACTTGAAGAAACAGAGTGGATGTGATGGAAATATCAGAAATGAGGTGGGAAAATAGTGGCGAGTTGGTGAGTGATGAATTTAAATTGTTTTATTCAAGTGGTGAATGCAAAGGAAGTCACGGTGTTGGTGTATTATTAGGACCACGTGTGAAAGATAAAGTGATATCAGTGTGTTATGAAGATAACCGGATGATAATGGTGAGACTACAAGGGAAGAAAATAGACTTGGTGCTTGTGCAAATTTACATGCCACATAGTGGATTATCAGACGAAGTGGAAGAAAGCTACGATAAGATAGAAGAGATAGTTGAGAAGGAGAAGAAGGGAGCATGCATAATCCTAATGGGCGACTGGAACGCAGTAGTAGGAGGAGGACAAGATGGAAGAACAGTTCGAAAATATGGATTGGGAAAAAGAAATGACAGAGGAGAATATTTGGTGAATTTCTGTAAAAGAAATGCAATGATTATTGGAAATACATTATTCCAACAACCTAAACGAAGAAGATATACCTGGACATGCCCAAGGGACGAAAGCAGATATCAGATAGACTATATACTGGTACGGGAAAGATTCCGAGATTGCTTAAAAAATGCAAAGACTGGAGCGGATATTAACTCAGATCATGTTCTGCTGACAGGCGAAGTAGATATTCATCTGAAGAAAATAAGAGAAAGACAGGTGACGAAGAAATTGAACATGGAAAAACTCAAGAACGAAGACAGAAGAAAATTTGAAGCAAATTTTCAAGAGAAAGCTGCTACATTAGAATCCACACCTGAGAATAGTAATGAATACTGGACTCATTTAAAAAGTTGTACACAGAAAATAGCAGAAGAAACAATTGGATACAGAGAAGGAGTGAGAATGAAGAAACCTTGGGTCACAGGAAAAATGTTGGAGGAGATGGAGGAAAGAAAAAAATGGAAAACATCAAGACAGAAGAAGATAGAAGAAACTACAGGAAACTAAACAACGAACTAAGAAGAGAAACTGATAAGGCCAAGAAAGACTGGATGAAAGAGAAATGTAAAGTAGTAGAGAATCTAGAGAGAAAAGGAAGATATGACTTAATGTAACACGAAGTTAAATGTTTGGACTTCACAAATAAGAACAGCAAATCTATGTGGTTGATAGAAGACGAAACAGGAAATGAAATAACGGACAAACAAGGAATACTGAACACATGGACGAAATATACTGTTGTTGTTTTCTAATGCCAGGCGTTTGACAATAAAGTCATTTGACCTCTTGTACTCCAATAATTTTTCAAAGATATTATCATGACTAGCCACTGAAGCACAGATTTTGAGGTGTTCCGAATCCATTTTTTGGTTTGAGTTGCACAATGGGCAGTTAGGGGACTGATATATTCCAATTCTATGCAGGTGTTTGGCCAAACAATCATGGCCTGTTGCCAATCTAAATGCAGCTACAGACGATTTTCGTGGTAAATCGGGAATTAACTGTGGATTTTGATGCAGAGTGCCATTTTTTCCCTTGGGATTGAGTTATCAAATTTTGTTTGTTGAAGTCTAAGTATGTAGATTTAATAAATCTCTTCACAGAGTAATATGTAGATTTAGTAACAGGTCTGTAAGTAGCAGTGCTGCCCTTCTTTGCTAAAGCATCCGCATTCTCGTTTCCCAGGATTTCACAATGGGATGGTATCCATTGGAATACAATTCTTTTATTGAGTGATAATAATTGAGTGAGCATTTTATTTATTTCTGCTGTTTGAGATGAAGGTATGTGTTTAGAGACGATTGATAGAATAGCTGCTTTGGAGTCTGACAATATAACTGCATTCCTAAATTTATTGATGTGGTATAGAAGATTCCTGAGACATTCACTTATTGCAATGATTTCACCATCAAAACTTGTTGTTCCATATCCAAGAGATCTATAAAGTGAGAAGAGACAGCACGTAACACCTGCACCGGCACCTTGTTCTCTGGAGATCAAGGATCCGTCGGTGTATAAATGAAGCCAGTTTTGTGGAAGGTACCTAATATTAATTGTCTCTAAAGACAATTGTTTCAGTATTTCAGTGTTTACTTCTGATTTCAGTATTTCTTCTGTTAAATTTAGATTATATTCTATATTTAATAGAGTTAAAGGGTTTGGTTTAATTTGTAAGTTTTCTTTTAAATTCGGGATATTGATTTTCTGTTTTAATTCTTGAACAATGGATATGAAACTTTTTTGAGTTTTCAATCTACAAAGAGGACTGTATGAATGCCAATTGTTACCTGGTAATCTGATAAGTTTTTCATATTGAATCAGTGCTTTTTCTTCTATTGTCATTTTGATGCTGTTAATATTAGTGAGGAATCTCATAAAATCTATTGGCGTTGTTTTGATTCCACCAGTAATGAGTCTGAGAGCTTGGTTTTGAACATATTCTATGTCGTTTATGAAAGGTGAAGTAATTAAAATTTCTCCGCAGTATGTCAGCACTGGCTGTATAAACATTTTGTATGTAGAGAAATATGTAGAAGAGTTATAAGAGACAGGGAATCATCCAGATAAGTTAGCCATAGAATACGAAACAACCGCATCAGAAGATGAAAAAGGATTTTCTATTTTAAGAGAAGTTGAACTACCGCTTAGGGAAATAAAGAATGGGAAACCAACAGGAGTTGATGGAATCCCCATTGAGTAAGTGAAATGCTTGAGTGAAGACAAGAAGGAAATTCTATCATTATGCACCAAAATATATGAGAAAGACGAATGGCCTGAAGATTTTTACGGAGAAAATGTTGATTCCAATACCGAAGAAAAATAATGCCAAGAAATGTAAGGAGTTCAGGACTATCAGTCTAATATCGCAATCGGCGAAGATTCTCTTGCAAATACTGAATAGACGTTTTATTCTAAGATGGAAGAACAGTTGGAAGAAGAGCAGTTTGACTTCAGGAAGGGAAAAGGTACGAGAGATGCAATTGGACTGTCACGGACAATCGGCGAAAGATACCTAGAGAAGAATAAAGAAGTGTATGTAATATTTGTGGACCTAGAAAAGGCTTCTGACAGAGTGGAATTGGAATAAACTGATGGGGATCCTAAAGAAAATTGGTATGGACTGGGAGAATAGGAGAAGAAATGTCAGGAGGAAGTGAAATTGGAAGGAGTACACCAAGGACGACCTTTATCACCTACTCTGTTCAACATCTACTTGGAGGATTTGGTGAAGAACTGTTTTCAAAACATGAGAGAGGTAAAGGTAGGAGGAAGAATAAAAAAAAGTGCATAACATTTGCTGATGATATGGCGTTGTTAGCAAAAGAGAAAACAATATTAAGGGATATGATACTGGAGCTAAATGACAGACAGCTGTGAGCAGTATGGGATGAAGATAAATGCAAAACAAGACGAAGACCATGGTTGTTGCAAGAAAAATAAAGAAGGTAAACTTGTGAATTCTAAATGAGGCAGTAGAGCAAGTGAAGAGCTTCAAATACTTGGGGTGTACTATAAGCAGTAACATGAACTGTAGCCAGGAAGTCAAAAGGAGGATAGGAATGGCCAAGGAAGCTTTTAATAGAAAAAGGAACATCTTCTGCAGACCTTTGGAAAAAGAGCTAAGGAAGAGACTAGTGAAGTGCTTTGTGTGGAGTGTGACATTGTATGGGGCAGAAACATGGACAATACGACGAAATGAAGAGAAGCAACTAGAAGCATTTGAAATGTGGATATGGAGAAGAATGGTGAGTGTGAAGTGGACAGACAGAAAGAGTGGGCGAAGAAAGAATGATGCTCAAATTGATCAGAAAGAGAAAAAGGAATTGGTTGAGTCACATGGCTGAGAAGAAACTGCCTACTGAAGGATGCATTGGAAGAGTTCGAGGCAGAAGAAGATATCAGATGATAGACGACATTAAGATATACAGATCATATGCGGAGACTAAGAGGAAGGTAGAAAATAGGAAAGATTGGAGAAAGCTGGGTTTGCAGTGAAAGACCTGCCGTGGGCAGAACACTTATGTATGTATGTATGTATGTATGTATGTATGTATGTATGTATGTATGTATGTATGTATGTATATGTATATGTAGATACCTATTATTGGAGAAAAATCTGTTCCGACACCAGGAATCGAACCCAGGACTTCTCACCTTGGCGCGCTGTGCACTCTTTCCATCTGAGCTATGCCAAGACCAATTTATGGTTCTGGCCTACTCTCCTCCTTTGTATCATCAACGGCCTACTACTTGCATTTTACACATAAAAGTCACGTATGCAGGAGCGCATATTTAAATGGTTTTATGGCCATTTTCGACAACAGTTTTTTGAGTCACTGATAACATTGATATATATTTTATATTTATATAGGAGGACCTCGCTATCTTCATTAAATAATCAATGACTATAAGTACATATACATGTAGATACCTATTATTGAAGAAACATTCGTTCTGACACCAGGAATCGAACCCAGGACCTTTCAGTTTTGCATGCTGAGCGCTCTTTTCATCTGAGCTATGCTGAGACCTGATTCATGGTGCCAGCCGAACTCTCCTCCTTTGAATCATCAATGGCCTACTTACTTACTTACTTACATATGGCTTTTAAGGAACCTGCAGGTTCATTGCCGCCCACAGACTCTGCTGTAAGTTTCATTGAGACACATTTTAATTAATCGAACTAGTTTCTTGGGAATACCAAATTCAATAAGAATGTTATATAAAACTTCTCTCTTAACCGAGTCATGTGTCTTTTTGAAATCTATGAATAACTGATGTACTGTACCCTTATACTCCCATTCTTTCTCCAATATCTGTCAAGTACAAAAAATCTGATCAATAGTCGATCTATTACGCCTGAAACCGCACTGATGATCCCCAATAATTTCATCCACATATGAGTTAATCTTCTCAAAAGAATATTGGACAAAATTTTGTACGTCAGCAAAAGTGATATTCCTTGAAAGTTCCACAGTTAGTCTTGTCTCCTTCTTAAAAATAGGTACAATTATGGACTCCTTCCATTGTTCTGGTACATTTCCTTTTCCCAAATAGCAAGTACAAGTTTATAAATTTCGCTAGATAATGTGCTTCCACCCTGTTGTATTAATTCTGCTGGAATTTGATTGATACCTGAAGACTTGTAGTTTTTCAGATTTTCTATCGCAATTTCGACTTCTGAAAGTGTGGGTTCGGGTATAAATGGCTCAACAGTTTGTATTTGAATTTCGTCCCAATCATTTGCATTTGGCCTATGTACATTTAGTAGTTGCCCAAAATAGGTTTTACATATTTCTAAAAGGTAAAATTTCACTAAAAATTGCTTGCAGTAGGAAAAAGTACAGCAATCACAATAGTGAGAAAACTGACAGTAAGAATGGAGCTGTTCCTGGAACTTTCTCTTCAGACAGAATTTAAGGGTCTTGCGAAGAAAAGTTCTATGTAAGTAGTTTCCTACTAATTTAGTGTTTATTTCATATGAAGTATTCAGTGCAATACATATTAATTTCTAGTTCGAATATGTATATATGGAAACAATTTTATGTTTCTTTTCCTTCGCGATAATTAGTGTACTGTTTGTTCATCGCTGGTGTCTTATCAATCAAACTGGAGAGAAATTATGAAAAATGATTAATATCAAATGTCATTTGATAACAACATACCGACCAAATTTGTGGTTAAATTTCATCCATAATAAACGAATTATATCAATAGTATCGAAAAGAACATGTACCTTAATCCAAACAGCATCATTTAAAAATGAGAAAGGAATTGGGGGATTATCGCCTTCTTGGATGACACAAACACTAAAATCGATGGTACTTCTATCTAAGCGAGGTGGTGTACCTAAAACAAATACAAGAATCTTGTTAATTGATACATTAAAAAAGCAGCTTATTGCATACTATACAACAAGCAATATTTATAATAATAAAAAAATAATAATGCTTCCAGGGGTCATCAACTAAAACTTTCCTGGGACTTAATTCCCCGACAGTATAGAGTAATAATTTACAAGTGAATTCACATGTGACTAATACAAACCAACTGTGTTCTACAAAAGCTTCTTGCTCTTGTACTTTATGTACTATACTTATTAGTGCCAAATGGGGTTCTCATTGTCTAATTTACATAAGTATATCATTCATTAGTAACTTAGTAGTATTTTTAAAGACTTTAATGTCAATGAAAGAAACTTGTACCATTGGTATTTTATGGAATATATACATTAGTTATATAATATTAATAGAGTTGATAAGCATGTGGTCCAGCAGTACTAGTGAAGATGAAGTCCATCAGAATTGCTGTGCATTTAGAGCAGTCTTTCTCGAGTGGGGGTATTGGGAGTGAAGAGAGTGCACTGCACTTGCAAGTGCATGGGAGTGCTGCCTCTTTCCAACTAGGCTTGTTATGCATTCATGTTTAATGACAGACTGTGCCCCCACTACATTCTAATAAACTAATTTTCTTAAAAAAAAAAACAACGGATACTTTAACATTATAGGCCTATCACTATGCATAATTGCAATAATATTATGCAAAATAATGTTTCCTTTGATTAAAGAGGCCTGCAAAATTAAGTTTCATAAAAACTTTTAAATAAATGTATATTAACTTGACAGAGATCACATGGTTGTTTATTACGTGAGAGGTCGCACATGATGCTTTTAACCAGGGGTCTTTTGCTCTGCTATTATAGTTATTTTACTTTTACTTTACCACGTTTTTAATCATAACTGTTTTTTATTTATTGTTCCTTTTACTTTATATAACATAAAGCAAAAAAAAAAAAAAGAACTGAATTTATGTTACAAAAGAAATTTATTTTATAACAAAATTTAAAAAGAATACACTAATATGATTTCTTCAATAATTACAATTCTTTAACATCACACCAGCACTAGAACTAGGTAACTAGACTTCTAAGTGAATCTTTTTTTTGTAGCATCTTCCTTCTCCATTACCAATAAATTAGTCGCCTTATTCTTTCTGCTTCTTCCTCATACATTTCAATATTTTTACTGCAATACACTGCTTACAACATCCACTAAATACAATAATAACCAATAAGAAAACTGATTTCTGCCATAATATTAGCTTGCTAACCCCAATCTTCTGACTAGAAAATGCTCCATTACAAAACAGAGCTTTATTTGTGTTACAATTGCCATTGCTTTGATAAACTGATATCCAGATACATTAACTCTCTATTATATGTAATAATATCTGTTCACGAAGTCATAGAACATGCTGCAATAATAGGAAAGAAAGCATAATCAAATTTATGCTCAACCATGCCGAAATGAAGTAATTATACACCTGGTAGTAGGCCTTTAATGCACCTCATTAAAGTACACCTACTCATTATAGTTCAGTTGTTCAGCCAATGAGAAATCACCATTGTAGCATTATAAAAGCGCAAGTATCGATTATTCTCGGATATGCAATCGAAAGACAACTAGCGAAACGTCATGGAGGCTGGAAATCCACTACTGTCACAGAAGGTTATGTTCTGTTACTATAATAATTAGCGTTAATTGTAAATAATATTCAAATAAATTCAATTTGTCATCTCGTTTTTCAATTCTAAACCAATTTCCAGGTTATATCAAGATTAATGTTCATGTTATTCTTTAGATTATATCAAGGTCAATGACATTCGTTCCTTGGAAAAAATCAATACTTTCGCGTCTGCGAACATCTCACAATTTAAAAGGTCAGTTCTGCTCCTCACTTAGATAACCATAACATGAATACTTATGAATAATTTCAAGTTAGAAATATGGTCGAGCATAAAAAGTCGTATGAAACTTGCCTATAATGGTAATTAAGACACTCGTATGAAAATTATGAAACGAGCGCAAGCGCTCGTTTCATAAACAAACATACTCGCGTCTTAATTACTACCATTATAGGCTCGTTGCATAATGTATTATTAATACATGTGTTAATTAATAAAATGTCAAAGGTCGCACATGGTGGAAATGACCAGGTTCTTATTCAATAAGAGTTTATGCCAAACCAAGATCAGTAATGGTGCTTATTTTTTTATTGTGTCACCCTCTAAGAAAACTAGAGGATAAGTATTGGAGATTGCAACAAGAGAAACATCATGTAATTCAACAAAAGGTATACTGTCCAGTCGAGAAAACCATGCGTAACCCTGACTGGTTAAATTCACTGTTCTTTGGGGTGCCGAATCCAAAATTGAGCTAATTTTTTTAACATGTATCATTTTCCCAAATTGTTGGTAAGAAGTTTTGGCTAAGTGAAGGTAGCATTACTGAATTTCATGTTTAATGTTTCTTAATCATAAACTTACCACAAATATAACAAAATTTATTTGGGGAGTTCACATAACCACGTCTAGCCATGTTTCACACTACAATATCAAGTCAGGTTTCGAAGTTACAGCATGACACAGCCTTCTAGACTTTGTTTGCAATGACCGCTAATAAGTTATAAACAATCATCACTAAGAGCACTGTTGTATGATTGCCGTAAACTATCAGAACCCCACTCTGTATATTAATATCATACAAATATTAATTTCAATTTTGTGAAAAAAACTGCATTTGATGTAGCAAGTGTTATTTTCTGTTGTAGCACACAAAAATATATAAGGGACAGCTAAAATTCTCAAAAAAATTTTTCCATCATGGGACTGTGTTACATTTTGCGCTATGTATTAAAAATACTTGAACAGTTTTCTTTGGATCGATTTATCCTTTCATAAGTGATTACATGTATATTTTCAGTCACATTTTTATATTAAAGAGGAAACTTTTGCAGAGAATGAAATTTAATATGTAGAGTAGTTTCACATGTTAATTACTTTAATATGAAAACATGAATTTAAAACATATACCAGGAAAAATTTCTTATTTTCAACTTAAGATTCCGACACTGAATGTATTCTGCTTGTTTACTTGCATTCATGAAGGTCAGATACACACCACTCACATAGTACAAGGCAACACTCTTCTACTGCATTTCGTTGCAAAAGCCTGAGTTAGAGAAATAATTAATTTAAATTTTTGTACTGTATTTGAATACGAAGGCAAAGTTATGTAAAAACTGAAAATTTTTTTGACAATGGATATAGGTTAGAACACATTACGAATAAAACCAAAACACTATCAGCTAAACAAAAATATATTTTCCTGAACTTCTTGCTTTCTTGACCATGTCAATGTTCTTTATAGTGCAGTGATAGAAGTCCACACAGTTCATGACATAAATGTACATAACCTGAAGCACTGAAGATGAGTATCAGCTTCCAGCCTGCTTCCCTCATCTGTCTGCTATATCTTCATCAACAAAACTATTCTTTCCATGTTGCCATTACAGGAAGGTATAGTAAACAAATACTTACACAATTTCAGAAGTTCTGAATACTGCTCTGTGTGACCACGATTCTTAAAAAAGTCCACACATTTTTTTAGTACACATTTTACCATTCCATTCCTCCTTATTTCTCTCATAAATGCTTTTAAAAACCACCACTTCATCAAACAAGATAGAATTATCAATGTGAATACCCCTTTTCCTTAAATGCTCGTAACATACTGTGGCCTCACTCAACATGTTTCCATTCAGATTTACTCAAACATCACCCCACTCAAAGACATCCAATTCAGCGAGTGTAAGGTTCCATTTTTTTTAGATAATCTTTGCAAGTTTCATAAAATTCATTTACTTCTCTTCTGAAGGAAACTGCAGAGCATTCAGATATTCACTCCTAAGCAGATCTTTCACATTTATAGAGGTGAAATGCTCTTCACTTCTTGTATTTATTGTTTCCTATGTTTCTTGTATCACTTCTACTATACTGTTTTCGTTTCATTCTAGTTTTCTTTTTGGTATGGTTTTATGGAAGAAAAAAAAACAGTGCTGGGCATGTACAAATAATAAGAATGCTTTATTTAGTGAGTCATTAAATAAATTAATAACATTTTAGGAGCCATTTCCTCTGATAAGAAAAATAACTTAAGAAGTTCAAACATTTATATCAATCTTTCAAGGGCTGGAAAGAGAGATAACCAACGACTTTTTGAGTGGGAGAGAAGAATGTGGTACTCAGATAACCACATAAATGTAAAAATAACTAAAATTTTTCACAACAGCCACTTCCACATTGCAACTGAGTCTATCTGCAGCTGTTATGATACAGCTATGCATGACATAGACAGAGCAACCTATTCCTTCAATGTCAGCTATCATATTGTTCTTTAGATTTGTATGAATATTGTGAAGAATGGTGCCTTCTGGATCGTTCTGGATTGCGTTGAGGAGTGTGCACACGCATCTAGCGGAGAAAGGCACAGGGGAAACGGGAATTCCAGACAGTCACACGGTACAGAGCGAGGGAGAAGGCTACGGTGACAGCGAGGGAGCAAGGAAACATCTAGACATGGGTCAGCCATGAATGTTCTAGAACCAGTGTGACAGCAAAATTTCTAGTGTGTGTGTGAGGTATAAATAAAACCATGAGTTGCCAACAGAAGCAGTGAGTCTTTGATAGCAAGTGAGCGAGCAAGGAGCAGCAACGAGCAGCAGTTCGGAGACCTGGGTTCAACAAGCAGTGAACCGCAGCTGGGAGACCTGGGTTCGACGTGCAGTGAACCGCAGCTGGGAGACATGGGTTCGACGTGCAGTGAAACGCTGCTGGGAGACCTGGGTTCGACGTGCAGTGACCCGCAGCTGGGAGATCTGGGTTCGACGTGCAGTGAACCGTAGATGGGAGACCTGAGTTCGACGTGCAGTGAACTTCAGTGAGTGAGTGAGTCCGTCACTGTGACTGTCCACCAGGCGAGTGCGACGCAGTTTGGGAGACCTGAGTTCGACGTGAAGTGAAGTTAAACAGTGAGCTAGAAGAACTAGCCAAGACAAGTGAACTATGAACTGAGAACTGACAGATTCATTCTGCACATAGTGCATTGTGGACATTAATTGTAGTTAGAATTACATTGTTGTTCTACTTAATTCTACACGTCGTAATAGTCAATGTTGCTATTTGTATGCAATACCCATTGTTATCGGGTGTGTGTTGTAAATAAATAAAAAGTTACAATATTATATTTCCCTTGATTGTTTTTAGCCAACCAAAATTCGTGTTAGCAATGTCTCCGCAAAATGCTACACATTTATTTTTGTCCAATAAAAAATGTTCAGAAAAACGCTAAACTTTCCAACTCTTACAGTGCATGAGGATTAAGTTGGAGTGATTTCTACTGTCCTTGTCTGAGGTTCTTGTCTACCGACTGTCACCAGATGTGACGGGCAAAAGGTTTCCTTTTGTACAATTCTTGGAATTCCCTTTCGTCCCTTTTCCCTTCACACTTTTGCAAACCCAATTAGTGGATCTCTCAGTGGCGTCTCGGGGTTGTTCGAGTCCATTAGTTAGTAGTATTTTGTGAATAGTGAAGTAAGTTTGTATCTTGTTGTACCAATTTAATATAATATAATTCACAAATTAAAATGTTTTCGGAAATGCATGGTTTCACTATTACCTTAAATACTGTAATGAGTGTTGTGCTCTTGTATTTAATAATAATGGTAAGCAATAGCCTATGGGAAAACGCGGGAAAGCCTTGAAGTCGGGCGGTATGAACATGGTTATTAATGCACATAAATTCTTTACTGAAGAATATGAGGCACTGAAATGAGGAAAACAAACAATATCTGTGCCGAGTTTTATCGAAAGAACTGCTGCAGCGACAGGCATATCATCTCCTGGTGTTAACAGGATTAAAAAAAGAAAAAAAAAAATAAAACAAAAGGAAGCGCTAGAAAGCGGAAGTGGAAGTGTGGTGCGAACTCCAGGAAAGAAATGCCGAAAAGGACTCCTAAACAACTGCAATTTTCTCTGTAAGAAGAGTAATTTATTCTTTATATCAGACTGATTTTTTTTGCCTAGTTTGAAAAATTTAAATGGCGCGTTAATTAAGGAAAACTTATTCAATGGGAGCATATAGAGTTTGAAAGATATTCTAAAAGAAAATTTAATTTAGTTATGTCAGAAATACTCGAACCAGAAAATTTTTAATGGAAAAATCAGATGTTATTTTAAAAAGATTTAATTCTTAAGAAAAATTAAGAAATTACGCGCCATTGGATGTACCGTTATTTGTCTAGACGAAACTTGGGTTAATGTACAAAAATTAATCTTAGTCCGTTAAATTTACTACAAAAACGAATAATTAAAATTTGTTTGAAGAAACGTTTCGATTATCCAACTAAATTAATTTATTCTAAATTTAATGTATTTAATATTGAACAAATTTATAAGTATACGCTGTTAAAATTTTATCATAAAAATCGTAATAAGTTTGTATTACAGACACACAATTATGACACAAGACGAAATATTAATTCAACATTAGTAGAACCTAAATGTCTCACATCTGCTGGTCTAAAGCATAGCATAAATTTTGGCCCTCGGTTGTACAATGCTTTAACTAAATTACACCCAGAACTTCTAACATGTAACCCACTAACATATAACAAGAAAATTAGAAACGTGTTAATATCTTCAATTTGATTAAATAAATTTATAGCCTATGTGTATGAATTAATCAACCTATATTATATTGTATTCTATAATTTTGAAATATATATTAGTCCTACTTTTCACGTGCGATATTATTCTTCTATAGTGTTAATATTATATTATATAATTCCATTGCCGCTGTAATTATATTTTAGTTCCTATTTTATTTTACTTATTTATTTATATTATTATTTTTTATTTTAATATTATATCTGAACTGCGACCGAGCACGAGCGCTGCTCATTCGGTCTCAAATTTTGTTAATACTACTGTATCTTCTTTTTATATTGCTTGTATTATTTTATTTGTATTTCTCTTTGTTTGTTTTGTAATTATATTTCTTTATTCTGTATATTTGAAATAAATAAATAAATAAATAAATAAATAAATAAATAAACTACTGTAAAAAATGTGAACCATACGAAAAGCAAAGTTTGGAAAAGCGATGACCACGAAATTGACTTCCCACTTCAAACCCCAATAGGAAAAGGTCAGCGGTTTATTATTTTACACGCCAGATGTTCAATATGTTTCGTTCCCAATGCGCTTCTAACTTTCAAATCTAAGTCAACTAAAGATTATCACGAAGAGATGGGCAGCACTGTATTTAAGAACTGATTCATTAATCAATTATTACCAAACATTCCTCCCAATAGCATTATTATGGACAATGGCCCGTATCATTCAACAGAACTCAGTAAGGCACCGATTTCATCAACACCAAAATCTGAAATGCAGTCCTGCCTCCGTACCAATAACGTTGAATTTGATTTACGATCCACGAAACCTGTATTCTATGAACTTATAAAAACAAAAAAATACAATTTCAAAACATATAAAATCGGCCAAATCCCCTACTATAGTCAGACAGCCACCATAATATTGTGACTTAAGCGCGATTGAATTAACATGGGAACAAGTTCAAAATGAGCGCTCTTGCAAAAGTGACGGAAGAAAATTGGAGGAAGGCCTGTGAACACGTAGAAAAAGTTGAAAAATTTTATTGGGAGAAGAATGGACTTGTAGATGGAAATTTATTATTGGTTCGTAATCAATTTGGACGACACGGACACGGACGAATTTTCTGGCGGAGTGGAGTCAGAATTTAAGAGGAAGAGAATGCTGCCACTGGTAACTCGTGGTCGTTTGAAGGAGTGTCGGCCATCATAAATGAGGGTAGAGAGAGATGGTGAGCATACTCTCTCTTTCTAAAAGGGACTAGACAAGTAAATCCTCATGGATTGTAGCAGTTTTGACTGCATCTTTCATTAATGTCGAAGCAGTAAACTACAATGCAAATATCTTTGTTACATTGTGGTTGCTGTCATCTGGTATAATAATCTGCTTCTATAATCTCACAGACACTTTTCTGTACACTCTGTGGAACAATTAAACCAGTAATTAATGCAGACAGTTCTGTGTCAGATGAGGTCAACTTCGTTGCAATTGAAGAGTCACTGTACCAAAATGCTTATTTTATTAATATGGTGGTGTTTGACAGTGTGGTTTGCTTATGTTAATTCAGTAGCTGCTACTTTTGTATTTTCACTAAATGTAGTCTTATAGAAGAAATCCAATTTTTTCTACAATTTGGGGCATAATTCTTTATTAATATTTTTTCGACCAAAGACGTTCTTTCACATCTGAATGACGACTATGACCAATGCTGATGTAACTATTACAAATTGTGCACTCAATATCGTAGTTGTAGCAAACTCTTTTGATAAATCATTTTTTTAGAATAATTTTTTTTGTACTTACACAGAGAAAAAGATGATTGCGGTGTTCTATTATGAGGACAGTTAAAATTAGGGCCTAAATAACAATGTAGTAGAGATATGGGTATTATTATAAATAGCAGCAGCATGAGTGAGGAGCAAAGGGGTGAAGAAGGTTCTCAATTGGCTATCTAATAGCTGCAGGAATCTGAGTAAAGGTCTGCATATTGGATGGAACAATCCTGTGATTATATCGATATTTACATACAGTAGAACCCCAATTATCTGTCACCCTATTAACCAATTGATGGATTATCCATCTGTTTTTCTCTCGCTTTTTTTTCCTGCTGAAATATATAAAGTACTCTACATTGTATTAGCACATTATTTTTTTCCAGAGTGTTATTACAAGCCCTTTCCCTTACACAGTATGGTCTATTGTTCGAATTTTCCTGTATAACTTCTGTATAAAATGTCCTCTACGGGTGTCAAAAAAAATCTTGTTGTGCTAAATATCGGAAAAAGAGTGTAAATAATTAAGTGATCTGAGGAAAGAGAAACTGTGGCTCATCTCGCAACAGGATATGAGTTTGGAGTGTATAAAGTGTGTAAATCTACAACATGAGCCCTTCACTATTCATATTTTTCCACAGGCAGCCATTACAAGGAGTTTCCTTGTCCCTTAGAAACACGTCGTTGATAATGAGACTTATATTAGTGAACTTGTGAACCATTACCTAGTGTGTTAAATAAAGACCATAGAGGAAATTACCAAAGTGTAAGTATTATTCACTAAATTACGAGAATTTTTTATGGTACGGATTATCCAATTTTTTTGATTAACCATTCAGCCCACTCCCTTCATTACCACGGATAATAGAGGTTCTATCAAATACCGGACAGCTGTATACTAGCAGCATTGGCGTGAGTGCGAAATATCGCAGACCTGACATCTAGCGGAGAGGGATGGAATTACCTCCACATATGCAAATATTAACATAGCGAGGTTTGGACTATTGTTTAAAACGTGAGTTACTAATGTGAAATTATATATGAAACACTTAAGAAATGTTGAATAATATTTAATGTAAAATTATTATCTTATATCAAAGCTGCATATTATGAGAAATATTGCATACTTCATATTACTTCCCGTAATTAATTGTTACATATTTTTTCTTTGGTTTACCGAGACAAAATCAATCTGATATTAGGAATGAATTTACAGTAATGTTTTATATAGGCCTACACATTGCTGACAACTGCAAAGATAAAATTGATAGTAATCTGATGCTTGTAATAATTAGTAAAGGCATGTGGACAACAATAAAACTTAATTTGATAAAACCTTAAAATCCAATACATTTTAACTTCTATTCATTTATTAGGTCTAAATAAAAAAAACTAATTTGTATTTTTCTACAAACACAAAGACGAAGGAATTAAGCCTACTAAAGAATGTTGTTGACTCAAGTTTTATGAACTGTTGGAAATCGAAAGTACGATTTGGAGCAATTTGTAATGCTGCAATTGTCACAATTATAAACAGCACACATACACCCTGACATTTTAACACAGCACTAATTAATAAAACTATTATCTACCCAGCAACAATATACATTGCAGTTGATTACAGCTTGTTTCGCGAGTATCTCCACACTGGCAGTTAGGTAGCAGCACCAGCATCGTTCGTGCGCAAAACTGCTAGCTGTCTGGTATTATTATAGTAAGTTATTTGGTTCTACTCTACATAGAAAGTGACAATTCTTTTAAACTCATTAAAACTTACAGGTAACAGATTGCATATGACAGCGATATTGTGTTAACTTATGTAGACCTACTTTATTTAAGATCACACATTGTACTTTCTTTCAACCTATCACTCCTTTTTTCATACCAGAAATGTTCTTGAATGAAACAAGGTCATCATTCTCGCCTATTACCCTATCACAGGTGGTAATGAGTATCACTTAATGAGTATTCCACCTGGGAAACATTAAGGCAGGCTCCCAGGACATGTCTAGGATTTCTATCTCACTGAGGCATCACATGCAGTGATTGTCCTGAGACAAACCCAGTCTTTACAGCACTTACATTGACCATCATTGTGATAGCTTCCGTGTACTACTAATTTCACAATTTAGGACATCTGGCCAAAATCTACAGCTGACAGAATACAAAGCAGAGGTTAAATTAAAAATTTTACAATATGATTTGCTGAGAGAATACAAACCAATGATAAATTTAAAAATAAAGTACAATTTGACTTTGGAGAAACATGAGATGAAAGTACAATGAAGAATAATGAAATGAAGTAAATAATAATACGTAGTGTTATACAAGTGATTGTGTATACTCATTTCAACGGCTTAGTTATCCATTTGTTAGTGGGTGTGAATTCACTGTACAGAATGACACCTTTCCCCTTTTGAGGTAATTGCAATACAATCATATATTAATTTCAAAAGTACAATTTTAGTTTACTACATGGAACATTATTTAGTTACTAACCTGTTTTAAGACGTCCCATTCTAAAATTAAGTTTTTCTAATGTGTTAGCTAGGCCAATAGATGGGGCATCACCTATTCGACCAGCAGGTCGAACATCTAAGCCAATATTTATCTGACCCTTAAGAAACGTCCCTGTTGTGAGTATGACACTTCTCCCACTTACTTTTGTACCATCATCTGAAACATACATTATACAGAACATGTATTGACAGTAATGAGTACATTCAAGAGTGACAAAAATTAAAAAATGCATTTCACTAACTCACTATTCTTGTGGAATGGTCTATGTTTATTTTTAATGCTTCCAGATGTGGTCTAGTAAGATCTTTTACATAACAAAAAACTGGGAATCATTTAGCTATACTTCTTCTGAAGAGGGCAATGCTAAGGGTTTTTTTCTCTGCCTCAAAAATAATTATATCTGTTGACCTCACTTTTTGTGATACTCACTGAATTGTTCCTTGCAATACATTTCATTCAGAAATTGTAATAAAAAATTTAATTGGTGACGTTATACGAAGGTCATTCCAAAAGTAATACACAACATTTCTTTAAATTTATTCTTTATTCAACACCTTTGCAATTTATGGAGGTCATAGATACATCCTTCCCACTTGTATTCAAATTTAATTTAAGTCGTTTCCGTGAGTGGTGCCATTATAGCACTTCTTCAAGATAGCTGCTGTACCTGACATTCATCAGAAGCAACGTGCTGTTATTAAGTTTCTGCGCTGTGAGAACGAGACAGTGGGAAACATTCAAAAGGTTGAAAGAGGTGCATGGAGATGCAGCTGTCGATTGCAGTATGGTTAGTCGTTGGGCAAGCAGATTACCTGGTGAAAGAGGGCATGCCAATATTCGGGATACTCCTCGCAGCAGCAGACCCTGCACTGCACTAAGTCCTGACAATGTGCAGCACGTTAACAACATGGTTGTGGCTGACAAATGTGTAACAGTGAAAGAATTGTCACTCCAAGTTGGAATAGGAGAAGCAAGTGTGTGCAGAATATTGAAACAGTTAGGGTTAAAAAAGGTTTGTGCCAGGTGGGTTTCGAAGATGTTGACAGAAGCTCACAAAGAAACCAGAAAAAAAAAAATGTGCAGCGAAATTTTGGACCAGTATGAGAATGGTGGAGATGACTTTCTTGCAAGAATTGTGACATGAGATGAAACATGGCTCCACCATTTTGAACTGGAGACAAAGAGGCAGACAATGAAGTGGCATCATGCAAATTCACCAGAGAAAAAGAAATTCAAAACTGCACCTTCGGCAGGAAAAGTTATGGCTACTGTGTTTTTCGATTCAGAAAGACTCTTGCTTGTGGACATCATGCCACACGGAACTACCATTAATTCTGACGCATATGTGGCAACTCTCAAGGAACTTCAAGCTCGACTGAGTCGTGTTCGACCACATCATGAGAAGCAGGATGTTCTGCTATTGCATGACAATGTACGGCCACATGTCAATCACAAGACTATAGACCAGATCAGAAAACTTGGATGGCCAACACTGAAACATTCATCTTACATTCCTGATCTGGCACCATGCGATTACTATCTCTTTGGTAAATTGAAAGAATCCCTTTGCGGAACGAAATTTGAAGATGACGACTCTCTCGTGCATGCTGCTAAAAAGTGGTTCAGACGTGTTGGTCCAGACTTTTACTGTGCAAGTATACAGGCCTTCATTCCAAGGTAGCATATGGCAGTTGAAAGGGACGGGGATTATGTGGAAAAATGGCATTTTGTTCCTAAAGGAAGTATCTACATTCTGGTGAAAATAGCAAAGCTGTAGCATAAAAATGTAATTTTTAAATAAATGTTGTGCATTACTTTTGGAGTGACCCTTGTATATAGACAAGCTGAGATAATGATACATAGAAATAGTGGAACAAACGTGAATTGAAGGTAAGGTAAGTTATATGGGTACTTATTGCTAGATCCAAGGTTATGGGGATTCGAATCCAGCTGAGAGTCCCATTGCATACACATAAGGCATATGGAAAATATATATATATATATATATATATATATATATGTATTGTTTCTAAACGAGAAGGTTTCAAAGAAAATTTACACACTATTTCTCGATCACACTAAAATTCACTTCTGGTAGCCATAATCCTCACCTATCATCCTATCAACGAGGCAACGAATTGGATAAAGACCTTAAGAAAAGAAATCTTCACATTGCTAAGCTATACGTTTTCAGGAAGGTCTTAATTTTCCACATCTGGAGGCATTAAAAACAAACCAAACTACATGAAGGAAACCCAGTACAGTAACATTGGTGAGAAGCTTCAAGTTAAGTAGCTGAGCTATAACACATCCATTATTGTTACCAGGGATTTGAAGTGGAGAAAACCTTTCACTTGATTCCAAATTTTATGAAATGTATGTGGAGGTAGGATGTGACAGCATTTTGCTGTCATAGCTCCAGAAAAATCACTGTGATAGATAATAGTGGTTTTGTCACTGTGATTTTTGTGTTCAGATGATTCTTGGCGACTACAGGGCTCCGTTTCTAGTCTATAGATTTCCAAGTCATCTAGAACTCAATTTCACTGCCATCTAGCAAGCCGGCAATGTATGCAATGAAGGGGGAAAGGAACTGGCCACCCCACCCCATTATCACCTTGCCTAGTTGCCTCATAAGTGTTGCCTTGTTGGTGTCACTTGTAAGGTTCAGACCTGTCTTTGGACAGTTGACTAAACAACAATACTACTTAGCTCAGAACAAACCACGAGGAATATCAATGTTTCTTATCACAAGCCCACAGATGTTTATGTTTCTGTTTATCACTCTTTTGCGAATTGAAGTGGTATACTGGTGCCACGTCTTCTAACAATAATAATGATTAACATGGCAGTGACGAGTATACTGAAAACAAAACATGCACTGACTTTTGAGCTGTGTTATTGCAATATGCAGACGTATATATTCGCCTAAGAATGATTACGAATAATTAAGTAAATCACTTGTGGAAGAATATGGCGAGTATACAGCTTCAGTATCAGTATCAAAGAGTACAGACATTAATCTTCTGAGTGGGGTGAACATTAATTAGATCCCAGCTATGTTGTCCTTCAAATTAATCTCTGACTTGCAATTGTCTGGATTCTGGACCTGTCACATATATATATACACATATATATATATATATGACCTTCATTGTAGGTCACATATTGGACAGAGATAACAACTTCTTGGAGCTGTGATTTTTGAATTGTAGTCACAGTGTGAGCCAGATGACAAACCTATAACAGGTCTTCAAATCACATACCACCACTAAATGTATGATCAATTTATAATTTGTTAACGTAGAAGACAATCTCAAGGGTTAGAGTGCATGAATTTAATTTCAGGAGGAAGGGGCACTATGATTCAGCACTGCGACCTAGTAGGTCTATTGTGCTAACCCACGAGCTAAAGCATATTCTCAACCCACACCAGCTTACTACACTAAGGTTCATTGCACATCCAGATTTCAAGCTGTCAATGCCACTCATCCCTAGACCAGTTCTCTCTATGTGTCGCCAGCTGTCATTCAGGGAATGTGCTATGGAATGATAACAGAATGGAGTATCAGACAGAACGATGTAGATGTCTAATTGGTGGAGAAAAATTCTAATTGAAACCTCATCAGCGCAAGTGTCACTATCGATTCTTCACATGAAAAATCCAAAATCAGACCAGGACTCAAATCAGGATTGTCTTACAGTCAGACAGGCCAGAAACTGGGACAAAAGCCTAAAATCTAAAATACTTGGGAGAAAAAAAAACATTAAACCAGTATTAAAATTCTTGTAGATTATGATTTTATTGCTCCCATTTATGTTTACAGCAATGTGGGAGCATTTTATGTTGTTGAAGTTCAGCATTGTAGTCAAATGCATGGAGGCATGGTTTTTAAGTGCAGAATTCAGTGGTGTTACATTTGTGTCGTGTTCTTCTGTGAATTTTTAAAACTTTGCAACTATATGACAACATAAAAGGGTAAGTATTTACCTTCATTTTATAACAATGAAATGCGAATTTTGTGATGTGCAATTGTAAGAAAAAAAAATATTAGAGCATGTGTAAACCCTGTTTCACTTCCATATACCTCAAGTAAAAAATAAGTATAAGTTACAATAATACACCATCCTCTATATAAAATGAAAGTGCGTTATTTAATGATATTGATCAAATAAAAAGTATGTACCATCTTGTGCCATCTTCCACATAACATTAATGTATATATAAAGTACAGCAATAAGGTTTTTAAAGTTTTTCCACAAGTAATATTGACAATTTTATTTAAAGAGAAGCTGCAGATTTTTTCCTTTTTTATGTAATTTACACAATATACCGATCACCTAGTTCAAAAGAGAAACAACTCAAAATTCAAACTTTTGAGAGAACTGCATTTTAAAGCTTCATGTTGCTGTGAAAATTCCAATTAACACATTCTAATTTGAAACTTATAGTAAATATAAAAAAAGAATTGGCCCATCAATACAGAGGCAATTTTTCAGACCTATTATTATTACATCGTAATTTCGTTTTTGAAATATTTTATTTTCACATTTATGAAACACTTTTCGGAGAAGAACAAAATGGCTTCCGAAAGGGAAGATCATGTTGTGATGGATATTTTACATTAAAATTATTGATGGAAAAACACCGGGAATTCAACTTAGAAACACATATTACTTTCATTGATTTGGAAAAAGCATTCGATAGGGTGAACAGAAATAAATTATTAAATGTATTAGCCACAGACCATGTTCCACAACAACTTATAGCAAACATAATATATAATATCTATAAAACAAATCTAATTGCAACAAGGTGTGACAAATTATCGCATTGCACAGAAATTGATACAGGAGTAAGACAAGGCTGCGGCCTTTCACCGTTGCTATTTATTATATATATATATATATATATATATATATATATATATATATATATATATATATATGAATCAAATAATTAGAGAATGGAAACAATTGCCTCATGGTTATATATGCAACTCAATAGACATTTACAACTAGATTCATTACTTTTTGCAGATGATTTAGCTCTGGTGGCATCCTCAGAAGATGAATTACAACGTTCAATTTTTAATTTCAACAAAATTGGAATTAAATATGATATGAAAATCAATAAAGAAAAAAACTAAAATTATGGCCTTCTGCGGAAAATACCCTGTGCCTAGCACAATATGTTTAGATTAAAAAATATTAGAAAGGATAAATGATTTTACATATCTCGGATACACATTATCTTTTTTCGATGAAGTAGACATTTCACAGAAAATTTCTAAATACACCAAAACAATGGGAATAATTAACAACATTATGAAACCTTCCCTAGTACAAAGGCATACTCGAATTCGCCTTTACAAGACCTTGGCGAGACCTGTACTTTGTTACGGCAGTGAGGCATGGACATTGAGGAAGAAAGACGAAAGCAGAATAATGGTTAATGAAATGAAATTTATGAGATATACAGGGGGATATACGAAATGGGATCACAAACGTAATGAAGATGTAATGGAAGAATTACAATTAGAATCTGTAATTAATCACGCAAAACATTATCAGAAGAACTGGATAAATCATCTGCATAGCATGCGTAGAGATAGAATCCCAAAAGTCATGCTCCACTATCATCCAAATGGAAAGAGATCTCTCGGTCGTCCAAAGAAGCGCTGGATTGAAAATTCAACTGTGAGATCGTAAGAGGCCATTTGGCCTAATACTTGAAGGGAAGAAGAAGAAATATTTTATTTTATTTTCATTTCCCAGGCATCATGCTCAGTGAACATGACATAATAAATACAGTATATGTTTTTGTTTGCTCGTAATAAATAAACCAAGTCTTCAAGTTGTGACAACTTTTCCATAATATTTGCTCACTTATATCAAAATATTTTCAGTTTGAAAGGGTGTTAGGGAAGTTGTAATCTATGCAGTCACAACTTATGTGCTGGATCCTCATTATGTAAAATGTTCCATTTCTTCCTTCTGAGCGACAAGCTGTGAGGTGGGAGTTCACTCACATACTTCTCTCACTCCTCTGAATGGATTCTCCCACTTGTGCATAATCAGTTTACTGAAGCTAGCACGTGCCAGGACAATTATGGTCAGCTTCGAATATCAGTGAATTTCAAAACAGGCAACATCATAAGAATGAACATGTACTGTATTTTCACATTCTTACAATTTCACTGCAAACCTAATTTCGAGAAAAATTTATAAAGACGTTTTGTATCTCTCAGGACTTAAAATACGTTCGTATAGTGTAAAAATATGAATAAATGGAAAAAGTATACTTGAAATAAATCAATGTTGAAAGTATAGGAAAGATTTCAGTTGATTTAAACCCGTAAACAATATTCCTTTGTGTCACTGAAGTTCTTCACACATTGCCTAACACTTTGATTTGACAAATTTGTCCTGTTTAAGGTGACCAGATGTTCGGTCCAAGTTGTTGTATGTCCCAGCTAGTTTTCACTGGGCCAAAGACACACTTGTCAAGGGGTTCTAACTTATCAGTCAAATGACTAGGAAGGTGTAACAAGCTGATGTTGTGTTTCATAGCATCTGCTGATATCCAAAAACTCAAATGACTGGAATGACCATCAAAGATTAAAATGACAGCTTGGTTGGGCAGATTTTTCGACATGGGGAATGAACATGTTACAGAACCAGTTGAAAAAATGAGATTCTTCCATCTGTCCATTGACTGAAGTTAAGTAGACTGTCCCTGGAAAAGCATTCTTTGAAGTCCAAATAGCTTGGACTGCCACTCCCTTAGAAACTATCATGGGAAGAAGGCAAATACCATCAGCCCAAATATAAGGGAACACTGTGGTTGACTTCCTTTCAGAACAACCTGATACTCGGCTGAAAGCATTGCCTTTCTTGCCAATAGCTCTTAACTTACTTGGATCAATGCAAAACCCACTTTCATCAGGATTGAACATAAAAGAAGCTTTTCCAACACCAATCACGGATTTTCCTGCACACAAAGCTTCCAATTTATCATAAAAATCATAAACAATTTAAGGTTTAGTCCCATCTTTTCTAACCCTTTGGAGGTGTTCTGAATTTTTCAAGGATAGGTGTGGGTGGTGTTTCATAAACCTCAGGTAGCAGACTTCACCTGGGATGTCATCTTTAAAAGTTATCTTTATATTATTATAATTTACATAATCTCGAACAAGTTAAATAACTCATGGTGGTCCCTGGGACACCCGAACTTAGTCCTAGCAAGAATGCATTCTTCTATTTTCTTTTCTATTTCTTCTTTTAGTGCCAGGGGCCTTTCTGCACTTATTGTATTCATACTGACTTTGCCACTAACTCTTTCTTGAATTATTGTTTTTGGGATTCCATATTTTTCTTATGCACCTCTCTGCAATAATATTTGGCCTTTACATCTTCCACAATTTTACAGATGTCTTCCAAGTAGTATGTGGAAATACTCTTCTTCTTTGGCTTGATTCTATACATCTTTCTAGAAAAGTACTTCCAAAATCATTAGTTTAATGACAAATGAATTTACATTACTTTAATTATCCAATGGTCGGAATAACCTCAATTTTATTTCAAGCATAGGGTAATTACAACCAGGGTCTAATAAATATTCAGTAGATTAAAAATACAAAATAACCTCCAGAAACTTTTCAAACAGATACTAGTGACAACTGTAACTTTGAACAAAGTTATCTTAGAAGTTACTCCTGTGTTGAAGAGCACTTTGTGACGAAAATGACAATTTCTGAAAACTGGAATTTTATGCACACAACAGTAGACAGTAATAACTAAGGTACTAGATTCATTTTCCGGGCTGAGAGGCCGTGGTCTGTTGGTTGATTTTCTACCAGACATTTCATCTGCAACTGGGGCAGACATCTTCAGTGGAGTGGTATTCGAGATCGCAAAACTCTTGTCGGCGTACCTGAGGCAACTGATTCTGTGGCTGGTTGTGCGGGCGTATTTATAGTGCATCTAGCAGGGCGAGGCCTGTTGTCGCTGTGGTCCGCGCCGCTTTGTTCGCTGCTCCTGTTCTGGGTTCCGTCCTTCTGTTGTAGTGGCTTCTTATATGTTCTGTTTAGGACCGGGTACCAACATTTGTTTACCTTTACGCCTTCTTCCTTGCGATTAAAGTTGTTGTCATGTTTATATCTATGTAAACGCGGGAAGAAGTGTGTGGTCATGCTCAAGATGTCCATGTCCTTAAATCGTATGTTGTGATCGCCCTCTTGGTAGGCATGTGCTGCCACTGCCGATTTGTCGATCTGTCCTAGGCGGCAATTCCTGTTGTGTTCTGTCAATCTCGTACTGACACTTCGCTGTGTAGTACCGATGTAGACCTTCCCACATGAACATGGACAACCAGCCACAGGATCAGTTGCCTCAGGTATATGCCGAGAAGAGTTTTGCGACCTCGAATATCACTCCACTGAAGATGTCTGCCGCAGTCGCAGACGAAACGTCTGGTAGAAAATCAACCAACAGACCACGGCCTCTCAGCCCGGAAAATGAATCTAGATCTATAGACTCTGGCCGTGAAAGCCTACACTACAACTAAGGTATTGTTTTAATAAGTTTCTTCAGTTAAAATTCCTACAATATAATGCACATAATGGTCCATAAAAGAGCCTACATAATTATTTTTAGTACACACTGTGAAGATGAAGATGGACGGAAATATCCCCCCAGTCGGAATTATTCCACCTGACCCCAACTATCAGTACTGAGTATCATTGGGTACCAGCCAAACAAAAGCACTGACGGTAACAGATTGTAAACATGGTTAGGCACGATATTGAAGGGATTTATTGTTGTGACAATAATTTCTGCTGTCAGATATACGAGGGGGATCCAGGAAATAACGACCGTTTTGTTGTAATAATTAAAAAAAAAAATATTTATATGAAAAAACAAAGTCTGTTACATAACTGAAGCTTCCTTTACTTCTCTACATAATCACCACCTACATTTAAACATTTGTCGTATCTGTTCACTAGCTTTAGAATTCCCGTGTTATACTCCTCTGCCGCCAGTTCATTAAGCCAGGTGTTCACTGTCTTCTTCAACTCTTCATCACTTCCAAAACGCGTACCACCCAGAAAGTCTTTCAGCTTAGTGAAAAGGTGAAAATCGCTAGGAGCAAGGTCTGGACTATAGGGCGGATGATCAAAGATTTCCCAACCGAATTGATCCAGCAATTCTCGAGTTGAAGCTGCAGTGTGCGGGCGGGCATTGTCGTGAAGCAGCACAACTCCTCTCGAAAGCATTCCTCGCCTCTTGTTTTGGATGGCTTGCCGTAGTTTTCTTAAAGTCTCACAATAATGATTTGCATTGATTGTAGTGCCTTTTGGCATGAAATCCAGCAAAATAACACCTTTGCGATTCCAAAAGACAGTAGCCATGACTTTTTGTGTTGAGAGAGTCTGTTTGAATTTTCTCGGTTTCTTGGGTGATGAGGGATGATGCCACTGACGTGATTGGTGCTTGGTCTCTGGGGTGTTGTGAGACACCCAGGTCTCATCACCAGTCACAATTTGATCAAGAAAGGCGTCTCCATCTGTGTGATATCGCATCAAGAATGTTAATGCTGAGGCCATTCTCTGAGTTTTGTGTTGATCACTCAGTTGCCGTGGAACCCATCGTGCACAGATTTTGTGTTAGCCAAGATGTTGTGACACAATTTCACCAAGCAAAGAACGAGATATGTCAGGAAAGGCAATATGCAATTCATCGAGTGATGTGCGCCTGTCTTGCAAGATTCTGTCGTTCACTTTAGTCTTCAGGTCTTCTGTGATGAGTGATGGGCGTCCGGGTCGAGTTTCATCGTGGACATTTGTTCGCCCATTGTTGAACATTTCACACCATTTTCTCACATTTCTTTCATTCATTACAGTATCACCATAACTTCTTTCAATTGCTGGTAAATTTCTGCAGGTTTCAAATGTCGGGCATTCAAAAATCGAATCACACTCCTCACCTCACGTCGTTCATTTTGAAGTAACACAAAATGCACAATGGCGACTTGTTACAACCAGTACTCACAACATTATGAGAACACATGTTAAGGAAGCCAGATGACCTTCAAACAAGGAAGGGGAGTCAGCTGCGCGGCGGGTATGCACGAACGGTCGTTATTTCCTGGATCCCCCTCGTAAAAATTTTGCTACTACTTTCTTACAGTGCTTATGTATAAACATATGAAAATTATACTTACTTAAAACAACTCCACAACATTGTCTTACTGTACTGTCATTCTCAATGGAAGTTCCCTCTTCCAACATAAGATCTTCTACAGAAGCTACCATTACTTCCAGGTTTGGAGTATTTGTAAACAATTCATGCTGCATATGTTGTTTATACAGTATTCTATCAATCTGTGCCCGGGGTCCCCAAACAGCTGGACCCTTTCTCTTGTTTAAGACCTACAGCAAAGGAATTTCAATTTATGAATAAAAATGTTGCATTAATATAAAGTATGCCTAAAACTGATATTTTTTATGAATCAAACATAGGTACCGCACTATTTAAGAAAGATATATCGATGGCTGAGAACCAGTAAGAAAGATATATCGATGGATGAGAACCAGATTTTTCTAAGTCCAACTTTTTATAACAAAGAAATCTGTGTTTCATTGTGTTCCTGTTCTTGTCTGCATGTATGAATCGAACAAAATTGTAAGTATTCCTCTTCATAAGGTTGCTATGAAGCTATTCCAAATTGTTTCATGAAGCTTTGAATGTCAGGAGCTTAAAATAACTCTCCTGAAAAAAAAAAATAGTAAAATGGACTTGGAACAGTCTGGTTCTGGGCCATCAATATGACAACCAAAATTACTCATTGAGAATAAAATTATATTATTTACGAAAGGACACACAATCTATATATATAATTTGAACTGGTAATGGAAAATGTCAATTTTGCTACATAATTTTCCAAAATCCATCTGTCGTCTGTTTTGAGAACTAATGGTTTTTTAGAATAAAACAAAACACACATACTACAATAAGCAATATTACACGAAGGCCATGACCTGCAGGATTGCTCACATATTTAGAACAAATAAGAGCAAATTCTGTGACATCATAATGACAATATGTCGGTCTTCATTTGTATAATTTTTATAACGTCTCTATAATTGGTTATTAAAAACTTTCAAGGCTTACTAAAAATAATTTAAGGTCTGATTCTGTGGTGTGTAATTTTCTGAGTATGGCTGTGTATTAAAAACTACGAAACTTGAGGTGGTTTGATGACATTACTTACTTACTTACTGACTTTTAAGGAACCCGGAGGTTCATTGCCGCCCTCACATAAGCCTGCCATTGGTCCCTATCCTGAGCAAGATTAATCCAGTCCCTACCATCATATCCCACCTCCCTCAAATCCATTTTAATATTATCTTCCCATCTACGTCTCGGACTTCCCAAAGGTCTTTTCCCCTCTGGCCTCCCAACTAACACTATATATGCATTTCTGGATTCGCCCATACGTGCTACATGCCCAGCCCATCTCAAACGTCTGGATTTAATGTTCCTAATTATGTCAGGTCAAGGATACAATGCATGCAGCTCTGCGTTGTGTAACTTTCTCCATTCTCCTGTAACTTCATCCCTCTTAGCCCCAAATATTTTCCTAAGAACCTTATTTTCAAATACCCTCAATCTCTGTTCCTCTCTCAAAGTGAGAGTCCAAGTTTCACAGCCATACAGAACAACCGGTAATATAACTGTTCTATAAATTCTAACTTTCAGATTTTTTGACAGCAGACTAGATGACAAAAGCTCCTCAACCGAATAATAACAGGCATTTCCCATATTTATTCTGCATTTAATTTCCTCCCGAGTGTCTTTTACATTTGTTACTGTTGCTCCAAGATATTTGAATTTTTTGGTTTGATGACATTATCACCATTAAAAGTGAAATATTATTATAGTTAATGCCATGATATGAGTATTTGTCAGTGATATATCTACTCCCACATGAAAAATCCACTGATCGTCCTGACATTGGTTTTCGCTTTTAAACTCAAAAACTGAAGATGGATAGTTCAAGAAAAAGTATTCGGCATAAAAAAACTATTTAGAGGGTGTATGTTTCATTATTATGGAAGCAAATTTCTTTTAAAATGACTGGTAGGCCTATTCTTCATTGAAAATAAATCTGAAAAATTTTTATTTGAACTTCTAATGAACTTAGTTCACTGTATTTGCTGCACAAGGCACTAGTTAAAGTTTAATAAACTCACGACTGTTACTACTGTACTTACAAAGAGAGATGCAGACAATAACACAAAAACAAGTATAGTGCATGTACAAATGACTGGGGTGATTAAAAAGACGTATTAATGAAAAAGTAATTATTGTACAAAAACAAACCTAAATCACAATAAAGAACACTTCAGAAAGTTCATTTCGCTTACTTAGCGAAATTTAATGTCTAAGCAAGTTAACATTTTGCAAACATCAAGTCTGTATTCATCTTCTGCTTTTCAGTAAGTGTTCACCAATATTTGGATATAGTTCTCCAGATGCACTTCTTTAAATCATATAGTGTTTAACGAATGGTGCATAATGAACTTTGCTCTATGCATCGTGGGCTTAAGTTATGTCTAGAAACCAAAGTATTCAGAGAATAAAACACCCACACCATCCAGAGGTCAGGCATATGCTTGCACAGGAATGTTATAACTTCACAGTGGATGTGTGGTAAGCCCAGTAGTGTCATTATAAATTTTTCTCTCCCCTAATTACAGCAAATTTAATAATTTTAGTATCAAAAATATTAAATAAGGTAGTAATAAGCAGATACAAATAAAGGAAAATTGCAATGCAACACGTTTTTACAGAATTGATGGTGTTTTGAATATTCTGCAGGCCTGCTCTCCTTCTTCTTCACATGAGTGTCAGTAGCTGTATGATGTCCAAGATGTAGCCAAGACTGTATTATCGCCGCGCTCTCATGGTTAACATTCGGCAGGTCTTTGAAATTTAATTGTATTGTTGTTTTCAATTTCTTATGTCACGGCTCCAATCACTCACCTCAATTTCAATATTGCAACCAATAAGCTGCTTCCATTATTAAATGACACTTACTTGTCTAATCCACGTGGACTAAAACCGAGTTTGCAATGTCTTGTGCTGAGGACGAATATTAAGATATGTGATTAAAAATTATTATTAAAGAGTTATTATTGAGAGTTAAGAATGTCAACGTACTCGTATATGAAATAATAATAATAATAATAATAATAATAATAATAATAATAATAGTAATAATAATAATAATAATAATAATAATAATAATAATAATAATAGCCATTTAACAATATAACAAACTAGTGCTTATTCTTATCGAGGAAATAGACGTGACGCTTGGAGTGAAACCTACAGAGCAACAATCGGTTGGCAAAATTATGTTGTAAAAGCACACCGCACGTTATTGTACGATGCCGACATGTTAACAATGAGAGCGTGGCAATAATAACAGATATTGCATTCCAATCAACAAGAGGCTTCCCAATAAGCTTCCTGTCATGAGATGCGAAACAGTTTCATCAAGCAGAGAATGTCTTTTGTCTGTTGCAATGTTATTCAATAAAGTGACTGCTCTTTCTGCTTCTGAGAAACTCATAACCACGACTTTCATTACGTATGTTTCTTGCCACATTGATTCTGGAATTTGAGTATCTCTTTCATGAATTAATGTCTCTTTTATCAACCAAGTATCTAAAAATCATTCACAGATATAGTGTACTTAAGCAGATTACACAGTTCAGATAAATTGTCTTCTCCAACCCTCCAAGGACCCAAGGAGGAATAACTGCTAATGACCACAATGTGGATTGCAGTAGATTGAATAATGATACTAGATTTGTATTATGATTCATCCTCATTATTAAGCAATCTGTTGTTAATATTATCAAAAAGTACTCTCTAAATATGTTGTTCCCTTTCATTTGTTTATTTTTAGAAACAAATGTAATGTTCTTATAATCTTCTGAGTTCCTAACAAACTATAAGTATACATCTTGATTACACAACTTTTAACACTGTATCACTTCGGAATATGTATGATAAGACTTTCTTGTGTTAAATTCTAACGTACCTTGTTTACATGTTTCGACCTATTTATGGGTCATCCTCAGAACTGGTCATTGTTGGTCTTGGCGCCTCTTGTTTTGTTTCCTGTGAGGGTGTGTTCGTGTGGTATAATGCAGAGTCAAAGAGTGTGTGTGTTCTGAAATTGAGTTTGGTGTTGAGAATTTCGTTGGGGTGTGTTTTCGTGTGTCTGTATACAGAAATTCTCAACACACACAACACAAGGAAGTCTTAACACAAGGAAGTCTTATCATACATATTCCGAAACTATGAGTACAAACTTTGCATACTTCCCCATGTGCTCTTATACAACTCTAATCAGGAAATAGGATTTCACTGTTATCCCTGACTCTGTAATGCTAACGAGAGTGAAGAGGGTTCTTCTAGTGTGTCTGTCATAAGAGCAAGATCTTCAAAGAAACTTACATTTCCCAATTTTCTGTATAATCCTCTAGCACTACATGACACCTATCAAGATCCAAAAACACGTTCATTTTCAGGATACCTATTTCTAAATCTTGAGAAATAGACTACTATTTAATTACATTATTTCTTGTTGGAGGCATGATTGTATTTTGTCAATGAATGACTCGAAGTGGATCACAAAACGGTCTAAGTTCATAGCATGCACACTTGGACTAGAAACAAAAATATAATAATAAATTTAACATGATCGCTTCAAGCATATTGTCAATCATTTTTTAATTATGTTTACTGCAATATTAAAAAGCAAGAGCTATTCGTGTTAAATTAATGTTGTTCTTTTTTGTAAAAATGTATCTTTTTTAATTAACAAATAAACTGGTTTTGCAAATTGCGACAAATTTAACAAGTGGTTTGAGCAAACCAGTGCAAACTGGCTGGATGACACCACTGGGTGAGCCCATCTTGTTGAAAAATAGCATTTGGTTTATCTTGAAGCAGTTGTGATAATAATCATAATTCAAGCAAAGTAAACAATTTCTTCACTAACAATGGAAGGGTCATAAAACTTATTTGTCAAAGCACAAAAAAACATTAACTTTGGGGCTGTCTTTCATATGTTAAGCATGATATTAGATTTTTCATTTCTCTATACACATACTGTAATATTCTTCATTACAAGACAAATATTTTCTGTATTCATCTTTTCTTTATTCTTGATTATTCTACAAACAAAAGCTAACAATGTCAACAATTAACAAAATAATGTTTACATCGAGAAAGGAAACATCCTTACATAACACTTCTTCCCCTTAAAAAAATCAGCTATTATATTTCATTTTAATATAATTATACAAATAAATTTTACATTGATTGATTGATTGATTCTGGTTCACGTTAACACTTTGTTTAAAAAACTTAAAATTGTTAAACGACACGTTAAAAGTGTTAAAATTTTTTAAAAAGGTCATGTACCTTAGACAGATGGCCCGTTTGGACACCGGTGCTGCATCATCTTCAGTGTCTTACGAACTACTGTTGTTCCTGTTGATCTTGCATTCTGCCATTTGCATTCGTCAGTTGTAGGGGTGGGGGTGTGTTGCTCCTATGGTGGGGGGTGATTGTGTCGAATAATGTGTGGGTATTGAACTGTAATTGTGTATTAAGTATATGTTATGGTGTGTTATTGTATGTTTGTATATTTCGTATTGTGGACTTTTTGGTGTTATGTGTAGAATTTCCATATCTGTGTCTATATTATTGTAGTCATGATTATTGTTGATAACATGTCCTGCGTAGTTTGATGTGATGTATGGTTTGGTTATGGCTTTAATGTGTTCATTATATCTTGCTTGAAAGGTTCTTCCTGTCTGTCCTATGTAAAAATGTGGACAACTATTGCATTTTAGTTTGTAAACGCCAGTTGAATTATATTTACTTGAATGTTTGATGTGATTAGTTAGATATTTCTGTGTTGTGTTTATTTGTTTTATATGCTATCTTGTATTTTAGTTTTCTGAATGAAGTTGCAATTTTGTAAGTAATTGGTATTGTAATATGTTAATGTTATGTATTTATTCTCACGTGGTGTTTGTTCTGTTTTTGTTTTGCCTTTATTAGTGTCAATCATGTTAGGGTTATATCCATTGTCTTGTGCTATATATTTTATTGTGTTTAGTTCTTCAATGTAGTTGTCATTGTTCATTGGTATGTTAATTAATCTGTGTGTCATTGTACGGAAAGCTGCATGTTTATGTTGTATGGGATGGTTTGATGAATTGTGTATGTGTGTTGTGGTTGTGGTGGGTCTCCTACATATTTTGAATTCATGTCTATTATTTGTTTTGGTTATGGTGATGTCTAAGAAATTTATAGTTTGGTTATGTTCTGTTTCTATTGTATACTTTAATTTGCGATGTATTTTGTTGAGTTGTTGATGTAGAGGTTTTCTATTTGTCTTCTGTTTCCATTATATAGGACTATTATATCATTTACATATCGATGCCAGTACATTACATTTCTTCAATGAGCCTTTTTTGGAGGCTTAATCTCCCAACGGGGTCTAATACCATCAAACACTCTACTATTACTGTCACACTCAATGTTATCATTATGTTCTATTGACAACTTAATATTAGTATCACCTGAACAATCTACTTTATCTGCCTCTTAATCTCTAATGATTCCTTGTTTTCATCCTCACTGACCCTTTGATCAAAAATTGAATTTCCCCATGCAACAGGAACATTGGATCTTTTACTAAGCTGATTCAAATGTCGAATCCATCTGCTTTGCAAAGAAGGTATAGCCACCCTGAATAGACGAGGGTCTAAAACTTGTTCTATTATTCATGCAATCCATGAACCTTCCTTTTTTCGGTAGTCTTTGACCCATACTTTCTCCCCTACTTGCCAAGGTCTATTTATCCCATCATATTTCTGAATCTGTTTCTCTTGAGCCTGTTGAACTTTGTTACTATTTGTAGTTGGCCTGAGTAAATCCAGTTTACATCTAATCTGTTTCCTGAGAAGTGACTCAGCAGAGGAAATGTCAGTTGTACAGTGTTTTGTATTCCTATAGTCAATCTGAAATCTTTGTAATGCTAATTCAATTAATTCCTGATCACCAGCCCTGCCTAATGTTTTAAGTATAGTCTTCTTGATTGTGCAGACCGAATTTTCAGCCGCTCCATTAGTTGCAGCATATGGAGCCCCTGACTTAAATTCTATACCATTATGAATTTAAAAATTCTGAAACTTCTCTGATTTAAATAATGAATAATTATCCGATACCAGTGTCTCCAGAAGTCCAAAACGAGCAAACACTTGTCGTAAATAGGTGATTGAAATATCACAGGTCATACTTTTAGTAACAAAAGCTTCCACCCACTTTGAATGGCTATCAAGAATAACAAAAATATAATGATTCAATATAGGGCCTAAATAGTCTATGTGTAACGTGGACTAGGGTTTTTGTGTATATTCCCAAGATATCGAACCATGTTTTGGAGGGTTGTCTCTATTCTCTGCACATTCTTTACAACTACTTACGAGTGACTCAATGTCTTGATCCATATGTGGCCACCAAACATAAGAGCATGCAAGCGATTTAACTTTAACTATTCCCATGTGAGAGGCATGCAATTCTTGCAGTACTCTTATTTATTCTTAAACCCTCAGGAATAACAACTCGATATCCCCATAACAAAATATCCCTAACTATGTATAGCTCTTCTTTATGCCCGCAGAATGGAACTAACTTCTCATTTACCTTTTCTGGCCACTCAAACTTGGTAAAGTTTATTACTTGCATTATTGTGGAGTCTTTTCTTGTATAAGCAAGAATTTCCTTATACTTAAGAGGCAAATCAGAATTAGAGTCGAAAATATAATTAAGAGCTAATTCCTCCTGTTCATCGTTATTACTAGATATTTCAGAAAGTGGGGCTCTTGATAGCCAGTCAGCTACATTTTTATTAGATGAAACATATTCTACCTCAAATTGATAATTGGCCAAATACAAAGCTGATCGCTGTAGTCTATTTGCAGCACAGCCATTCCAGGTTCCATATGGGTTTCTTAGTGTGGTTAATTCTTTAAAGATGCTGTGTCTACATATTTCTGATCTGCCTGTTGTGGCAACAAGAATGCTTTCACAGTCATAAGGTAAAAAACAGTGACTTTGCTGAATTTTGGAAATCGCTGCTACTTTTTCCCATTGCTTGTTCTTGAGCTCTTCATATAGCCTATGAAACAAATTCAAATGTTCTACATAAAACACCAATAATCAACAATACAGCAACCTCAAGTTCTGTTTGAAATTGTCCCGTACAGAACTGTCCCGTATGGAACCTTATTTCCTTTAAAAATAGCCTATTAAAAACCTAATTAAAATTAGTGACATTATGACAGCGGTACTTACTTAACTTCTATAAAATATTGTGCACTTATCTTCTTTCATTAACATGGAAAACAAACTTTTATATCTTTTCTAGTTCCGTACGGGACAAGAAGATGGCTATCTTTATTCATTGTCACAATAATTGCAGGAAATAACAAAACATAAAACCACACTGTCCACCATGTGCCTAATAGGTTCTACCAATAAGAAGTAGCAAGCATACTGACTTAAGGAAAATGATTTGGCTATATCAGTAGTGAGAACATAGGGATACAAATTTACCTTCAAGAACAAGATTAGTACATTGTTTTGAGACCTTAAGAAATGAGAGTAAAAATACAAATAAATATATATTTTTTTGGAATCTGGAAATTTACACTATTCAGAAGCTCTCTTTGTCAAAACAAATTTTATTATCACAAATTTAATTTTTACCACTTAGGCTCATTTATCTTGGAATGACAGCACAAGCTGGAATACCACGTTTTGGACCAAATATAGTCTGAAGAGGTTTATGATCAGAAATTGAAGTCCACTGTATACCAAACAAATAAGCACGAAATTTCTTTATGCCAAAAATGATGGCTAAGCTTACTTTTTGCACCAATGAATAAGCTTCTTCGGATTTCGACAATGTTCTACTAGCATAACCTATAAGTTTTTCCACATTATCTTTTTCTGGAGTAACACTGCCCCCAACCCAGGACTAGCAGCATCAACTGCTAATCTAAGAGGACATTCCGGATCATAATGAGCTAAGGATCTAGATGAACAGGCTAATTTTTTTATTCTAATAAATGCTCTTTCACATTCAATACTCTATTTCCAAGGATTATTCTTTTTCAAAAGTTTGTATAAGGAATTCAATGTCTCTGTCACCTTAGGTAAAAATTTTGATGTGTATGTAACATAACCTAAGAAAGACTGCAATTCTTGAACATAAGTTGGTCTAGGGGCATCCTGTACTGCTTTAATTGTTTCATCTGTAGTATGAATGCCATTAACATCAATCTTAAACCCAAGGAAATTTAAAGATTCCCTACCGATTTCACATTTCTTTTCAGAAACAGTCAATCCTGCTTATTCTAATCGACACAGCATTTCAGTTAGATGACATTCTAATTCCTATAAATCTTTACATCCAACTATAAAATCATCCAACAGGGCTGCTGTCCCCTCAACACCTTCCAATGATATATCAATTTGTTTTTGAAACTTAGCAGGCCCTGAGGCCACTCCAAAAGGTAAGCGAGTACATTGTAATAAACCCTTACGAGTTGTAATAGTAACCAATTCCAGTGACTTTTCATCTAACTCCATTTGTTGGTAAGCATTTGAAAGATTTAACCTAGCAAAGATTTTACACTCTTGCTTACTTACTTACTTACAAATGGCTTTTAAGGAACCCGAAGGTTCACTGCCGCCCTCACATAAGCCCGCCATCAGTCCCTATCCTGTGCAAGATTAATCCAGTCTCTATCATCATATCCCACCTCCCTCAAATCCATTTTAAGATTATCCTCCCATCTATGTCTAGACCTCCCCAAAGGTCTTTTTCCCTCCGGTCTCCCAACTAACACTCTATATGCATTTCTGGATTCACCCATACGTGCTACATGTCCTGCCGATCTCAAACGTCTGGATTTAATGTTCCTAATTATGTCAGGTGAAGAATACAATGCGTGCAGTTCTGCGTTGTGTAAGTTTCTCCATTCTCCTGTAACTTCATCCCGCTTAGCCCCAAATATTTTCCTAAGCACCTTATTCTCAAACACCCTTAACCTATGTTCCTCTCTCAGAGTGAGAGTCCAAGTTTCATAACCATACAGAACAACCGGTAATATAACTGTTTTATAAATTCTAACTTTTAGATTTTTTGACAGCAGACTACATGATAAAAGCTTCTCAACCGAATAATAACACGCATTTCCCATATTTATTCTGCGTTTAATTTCCTCCCGAGTGTCATTTATATTTGTTACTGTTGCTCCAAGATATTTGAATTTTTCCACCCCTTCGAAGGATAAATCTACAATTTTTATATTTCCATTTCGTTACAGTTCAAAAGTATTGGAAAACACGACTGCTAATGGCTTTATTGCCAAATGCAAGGCACTAGACAACAACAACATATTTCCATTTCGTTTACACTCTTGCACTTTCTGAAATATATCTCAGGTGTGGGTAAAGGATGTTGGTCAACTTTTAGAAGGGGGTTTAACGTTAGTTTAAAATCACCAAAAATTCGAATACCACTCCCTTTTTTTAATATTGGCACAATAGGAGATCCGCATGGACTATAGTCCACTGGAACTATAATAAAAACCACAAGGATAGCTGCCCTTCAATAAGGGTTGCCAAAAGACACAGCATACTAAACAAATAAAAATAAAAATAAACATGTGTTATCAGTATTTATGATTATTATTTTCAAATGGAAGCTACCCTTGGGAAAGTACTTTTATTCAATAATTATTAGTAATCAGATAGAATATAAAGAAATTTACACCTTCTCTTAAAGCAAAAGGCACATTTCTGGCCCGAATAAATTTCGGTTGAGCTCCTTCTTTTAATTCTAATGATAAGTTTCCCTTCTTAAAACAGCCTAATTTATCTGAAAAAAAAAAAAAAACAGAGGGAAATATAGCTTTCAACCTTTTAGCCAAGGCTGAATTTTCTGAACTCCAAAAACAATCATTATTCGGTTTAGATATTTTAAAGCCTATATGATTAAACCATTGGCGGCCCAGCAAAGGGAGGGCCATTTGAATCTACAACATACAATGGAAGAACTCCATAACATGTCTCATTATACTTCACATTAAAATTGATCATTCCAAATGGTTTAGCTTGAGTCTTAAAGGAGGTTAAAAACGTTTTATCAGTGTTCAACAAATTACAATTAGAAAATTGATTTTGAAATATTGAAATGGTAATATGGTCGAGGCACAACCAGTATCTATTTCAAACTTGACCGGTACGTCATCTAAAACTAACACTGAAGTGAAAGGAGGTGATCTTGAAATTGTTGAATCCACATGAAAACGTTTTTTCATCAGACTCTACAGAACTAATAAAATTACTCTTAACATTTTTAGTCACATTATCCACTAAACACTTTTGTTCTTTTTTGCATACTTTTTTTTAAATTACCAACCAGTCCACACATGTCACATTTTAGATATCTGAAGCGGCAAAATGCAGCACTATGTCCATATACACCACAGACGAGACATGTTCTTGAGTTTCTCTTCTTTTCCTTTTCTTCATACTTCTGTACATAACCAATATATTCCTCTTTCACTTGTATTAATGTCTTTGATATTGATAAGTCATACTGGAAAGCCACAAATTCTTTAGCAGAGGCGATAGATATAGCCTTCTCTAAAGAGAGTTGAAGGTAGTCCTCCTCAAACAGTCTGTCCATAACTGGTCCTTTATTTAAACCAATGAGGAACTGATCTAAAATTCTATCTTCCAAGTTATTATTATACTTGCAAGGTGAGATTAGAGAACGCAAGTGAGCCAGCCAGGATTCCCCCTCTTCCTGACTAGCAAAATGAAATTTAAGTCGAAATGACATTATAGATAGTTTTGGCAAGAAATGTCTGTCAAGATGTATTAATAATGCACTAAAAGATACATTCTCTGGCTCCTCTGGTACGCATAAATTACTAATAAGTTTGTAGCCATCTTCATCCAAACTATTTAAAAACAAAGCTTTTTTTTGTTTTTCTTCCTCTATTTTGTTAGTGAGAAAGAAATTTGTAATCTTCTTTTATGAACTAACCAGGGTTGAATTCATGCAATTTTCCAACATACCTTCCTTCTGCCATGTTATTTGTTTTCCAAGTATATCTGAATCTTCTAGTAATTAAGCATATTATATATATACCTTCTAATATATAGTTTTCCTCGTCGCCAATGTAATATTCTTCATTACAAGACTTAATATTTTCTGCAATGAACCTGTCTTTATTCGTGATCATTCTACAAACAAAAGCTAACAATGTCAACAATTAACAAAAGAATGTTCACATCGAGAAAGGAAACATCCTTACATAACACGTACATTATGCCTATGATCATTGTTGATACCACTAAGAAACTGATCGTCTGGATGGGGAATCCTTGTTGCATTTCCGTCTCAGGTGTTTCTTAACAGCTCCACTGATTTTTCTGCCTGAAATTCCGAAGCACGAATGCTTTTTTCATGTAAAGTAATGGCTACATTTTGCATTACAATGGAGTTAAAAAAGCATATCTGCTGTCTTGCACATGTGCGAAATAAAACTCTCTGAGCAGTTATTTCAAATAAAGCTAGACTGATTACTTATTTCTGTACATAATAGTTTTTTATAAGAGCTAAAATCTTTTACAGCATATATATGCTGTAGAAAACAAGCAAATAAGAAGAAACTGTTAAGAAAAGTAAAATATTTGGCACAAAAGAACTGAAGAGCACTATATTTAATTTTGAAGAGATAGCAGTAAAATCAAAATTTATAAAACAGTTATATTACCGGTTGTTCTGTATGGTTGTGAAACTTGGACTCTCACTTTGAGAGAGGAACATAGGTTAAGGTTGTTTGAGAATAAGGTGCTTAGGAAAATATTTGGGGCTAAGAGGGATGAAGTTACAGGAGAATGGAGAAAGTTACACAACACAGAACTGCACGCATTGTATTCTTCACCTGACATAATTTGGAACATTAAATCCAGGCGTATGGGCGAATCCAGAAATGCATATAGAGTGTTAGTTGTGAGGCCGGAGGGAAAAAGACCTTTAGGGAGGCCGAGACATAGGTGGGAAGATAATATTAAAATTGATTTGAGGGAAGTGGGGTATGATGATAGAGAATGGATTAATCTTGCTCAGGATTGGGACCAATGGCGGGCTTATGTGAGGGCGGCAATGAACCTCCGGGTTCCTTAAAAGCCAGTAAGTAGTAGTAGTAGCAGTAAAATCAAAGTTTCAGCTTACGAAAGAAGTAAATTCTGTGTTGATAGCACAATCATTTAATTGTATAGATTCTGAAATAACATATCGATTGTCCAGTTCAAAAGTGCGAAAACTCAAAAATTGCCATTTTTTAGTTATTTATACTACTGAAAGCCCCTTTTGGAGCTCTTTCCGATTCAATATTGAGATAAGTCATATTTACAACTAAAAAGAAAAAAAAAAACCAAATAAACTGCTTTAGAAGTAATTATAACTATGGACTTTACTAATTCATTATTAGTACATTTCGAAATCTATTAATAATGAACTAGAAGATTGTGATATACTCGTCCTGAATACTGACTCATTTCTAATTGTCGTGGTTATGAACCAGAAATCTGTTCCTTTCTAGGTGATTTATTTGAAACTTTCAACTGAGGATATCTCAAAACTTGTTTTTTGAGTTGTCGCACTTTTGAACTAGACAATCGATATGTGAACAAAAGATGTATCTCACAAGGGAAATGTTAATGAGCTCATATCGAAACCCCTCCTCCAAATGCAAAAAGAGATCTACATAGCAGACAGATCAATATAAATAGTTGTCTGGGGCGGCTTTCGAAGGGGCGCTGCGGAGCTGCAGCACCCCCAGACATTTGTGGCTCTTGACTCGTTTTATGTTGTGAAATACATTTATTATACAGTCTTTATTTAGCGGCTCTAATTTTTTTTTAAATTTCGCTTTCACTGACATGCACGCAATCGTTAGTGAAGTCACTTCCTCCCCTGGTGCAGCCAGAGCGAAACGAGAGACAAGGACGGATTGGTGAAGCCACTTCCTCCCCTGGAGCTGCCAGTCTCGTCTCGGATGCTTTGCGCATTAGTTTTACCCCTCCCCCTGCTGCCCCTCGCCGTGAATCCAGAGTTCCAGGCGCTGCAGAATTTGCAGCAGTTTATCAGTAGCGCGCAGTTTTAAATACATTTTCTTCAATGTTGTGAGTATGACAAGTGCAACAATGTTTAATTCTGTACAATATTTACAGTCTATTCAGTTCAGCACCTTAACAATTCAGGAGAAATGTCAAATTAAGTGCCCATCAGTCGAATCTCATAATGGAAAGAGCCGATAAACAAAATAGCCTACAAAGCTCGCATATTTTTTTGCTAATTTATCCAGTATCCCTGCTTTCTTCTCTCGATCTCCACACAGCCTGTATTAGATTAATGTGTTTCAAAGACAATTCCATCAGCTGGGGCAACAAGATGGAGTTTTAAAATACGAACAGTAAATGTTTTCATGAGAATTGCTAGAATGTTTTCAAACCATAATGGAATCTGAAACATCTAACATCACAATAAATGAGGCAAGCACCCTGGTGCGTACTCTTGAAGATCCTGAATTCAATTTCTGACTCTTTTTTTTTTTCATTTATTGATGTATCATGTAGATATATTATAAAACCAACTACTACATCGCCAGTTAGATATTTCTAAGGTTCAAATCTGCATATAAAAAATTAAATTATGGTTTATTTAACGACACTCGCAACTGCAGCGTCGCCGGTGTGCCGGAATTTTATCCTGCAGGATTCTTTTAATGCCAGTAAATCCACTGACATGAGTCTGTCTCATTTAAACACACTTAAATGCCATCGACCTGGGCCGGGATCGAACCCGCAATCGACTATGCTACCGAGGCCGACTCTGCATATCAAGCTTTGTTAATGCCATACAGACAATACGGAACAGTGCACAGTTGAGCAGCGAGATATGTGAAAATGAAAACCCTAAAAAGCATTGTAAGGTCGAAGGGATTCAGACAAGGGTTGCGGCAGCCAAAGAAGTGTGTGACCTCATTATCACATAAGCTAATACCCGATTCCAGTTCATAGATCACCTGATATTATCTTCTCTTCTGTGTCAAGAAAAATTTGAAAGCTATAAAAGCTCATTTCCTGAAAATGACCTAAATGCATATGTGAAGCTTTTTCCAACATTCGATAAAGACAAACTGAAAACGGAACTCACTGTCTTGTATCAGAGACAAGAATTCAGAAATATCAGTGACGCAGTCAAGCTCTTGCAGTTTCTTCTATCTGAGAACTTGCAGGCCTCATTTTCAGAAGTTGTGGAACTACTACGCATAGCTATCACCATACCAATGACAACTTCCGAACCAGAACGTTGCTTTTCGTGTTTGAAGAGAGTAAAATCCTATCTCAGAAATACGATGAGAGAAGAGAGATTGACCGCATTAGCTATGTTTTCCATTGTAAAGACTATGTTAAACGACATCGGATTTTAATAAGAAGAGGATTCAAAAGTTTGCAACCTACAAGACAAGGTGCATGGAACTAATCTTTAAATAAGGTAAGTTGCATGGTTTATTTTTTTATGCAGCCCCCCTGAATTCAATACCCACGAGCCGCCACTGATAATTGTCCATACATTCTGCAAGGGTGTGAAAACTTATTCAAAATGCTGCATTAAGAAACAACAATGTGTACCTGGACTAGCTGAGTTACCATCCTCTTTGAATCCATACTTTCTCAAAAGCCGTGCAAGATAAGACCATGCACTCAATGTGTTGTGCCAAATGAATAACCAATATCTACCGAATTTTTCGACAATATTTCATTTAATTTTGCAACCTTCAATTAGCATGGTTGCTATTTCTTGTTCACTGGTCTAGAGAGCTAGCAACGTGCACAGTTTATGGGGAGGGTGTTCCAATATGAGCTCAATAACAGTTCCCTTGCCAGTAAAATGTATTGTATTAGATTATCCAACCTTACAATTCTACTCGTACTAGGATCAGCTATTTTTTCGTATCTCTTCATCTGATGGAGAGATCTAATAAGGCAAGTAGTTTGAGGCAAGGTATTGACATTAGCTCAATAAGAGTTCTCTTGCAAGTAAAAATTAAGATATTTATAAAGACGACATTAAGATATATGGGTCATATGAAGGGACAAAGAGGAAGGCAGAAAATAGGAAAGACTGGAGATGCTGGGTTTGCAGTGAAAGACCTGCCCTCGGGCAGAACACTATGAATGAATGAATAAAGGTTATGGTAGTCATAAATCCTTGTTAGTACAAAATGAAACTCGACTCAAAATACAATATGTACAGAAATACTGGTGCACCTATAGGGGAGGGAAGCCTCAGGGGGCTCAAGCTCCCTTAAAAAAATCGTCATGAAGACAGGCTGGAGAACACTGGAATTCTGAAAGATGAGTTCAGAAAGACAAAAGAAACAATGATCACTGTGTAACAAATTTTAACTTTTCTTTTGCAATGGGGATATGATACATGTTTTCTATATAATTTGAACCTCCTGAATACAAATATGACAATAAAAGCAGCTATTGGTTACGGTTTTTGAAAAATTTTCGAATTTATATCTATTCAAAATCCTGCTTTATATAATGACAATGAAGTTAAATACACACTGTTCAGAAGATTACAGCTTTCTTTTTCTGAATTTTCTTTTATATACTGGGCATTAGGTACATCACGAGCTACAGTTCAACAATAGTCTGCTAGCATATTGGTACTCCACTGTCCTTGGTATCTTTTTACCATAGTTGAAATTTCTTGATGAAAGCGCTCACCATGATCATCATTGAAATCACCATAATTCTCGGGGATAAAGTCAAGATGGGAGTGAAGGAAGTGAATTTTCAGGGGCATTTTACAACCCATAGTTTCATATGCCAGCAGTAAGTTTTGCATTAGTTCTTCATAGTTCTCACTTCTACGGTTATACAGAAAATTTAATACAAACTCCTTGAATGCAATCCAGGCAGCTCTCTCTTTTCATTCCAACAAAGATTTGAAGTGATTGTCCTTCATTATTTCTCTAATTTGTGGTCCATTGAAAACTCCCTCTTTTATTTTTGAGTCACTAATAACAGGAAATTTTTCCTGAATATCTTTAAATGCTTCAGTTTCGTGATTCATCCCTTCAACAGAATTCATTAACCCTAGCTTAATGTGTAAAGGGGGTAAAATTACTTTGAGGTACAAGGAGTTTATGTATAATATTTTTCTTCCCTGTCTCTAGTGATTGTCATGTTGGCCATACTTTTATTGCTTTTATTTTATAATGCTTATCTCGAGCTTATATCGCTTGTATGTATCACCATTATTTAAGTCAAGACTGGGAAAAGCAGTTGGACAGGACAGCACTAACTAATTCAGACATGCAATCAGGTCACCTTAAGGCTGCTAGTTCCCATATACACGTCAGTTTTGTATCTGCATCTGTTCACACCATCCATTGAACTACTTTGAGGCCATTGAGTTAAGAGGTTTGTGAAAATGCTGACTACGATTGAATGAACACATACATACAAGAAAATATACTAAAGAAAAAAGACAGTAAACATGGTTACAAAGTACTTCCTTCAATTCCTACTTAACTTGAAATGGAACAAAGCTTATGGTTTTCTCTCATAAGCCCAACAGTAATTTCTAGAAATGAATCCGAAAATACTTCTGTTAAATAAGATTCGAATATGCCCATTTCCCATTTCTTTCATATCCTTTTGGTCTCCCATGGCTTCATTGCTTTTGTGGGTCTACTATGGACTCGTCTGTTCAGGGGAGGCTATTCAGGTGAAGTAGGCGAAGTGCCACAATTTTAATGATTACCTGTACCGTATTTCTAAAATAATTGTTTTCAACCAATATGAAAGTGTTCAGTTGTACAAATAGTACCTGTAACCATCCAATTAATTTGAATAATGTCAACTGTTATGAGTGCCAAGCAGAGTGGTCTCTATTAAAACTTACAATACTGTAGAAGATTTAGATTCCCATTCTCTTCCAACACTTGGTTTCCATGGTAACTTGAAGTCCTCACTGACGAAACTCTGTGCATATGAAGAGCATTTCTGAATCTTTCAGTTACGGAGAGTGGTCAGATTTGTTGTAGGTGGAGGGTCGAGGTATGAGTAACCAGTTTGCAGATATAACAGTACTAATAATAGAGTAGTGTTGAAGCTAGTCTCCAAGACTGGGAGCTACTGCTGAAGGGCAATGGAATTTTACAGCATTGTAATTGTTTATTGTAAGAAAATAACTTTTACAAAAATACAGTCTTAATTCTTCCCTGAAGGAGTAAAAACTCGTGCTCAGGGAGTTCTCTAAACACATACTTAACACAAACAAAGATAATTATTTGACACAAAGTGGGTCACGAAAAAAAAATTATAAGAATAAATTAACTTTAAAAATACAATTTCAATTTTAACAATTTAAATCATACAAAGACATACACATATTAAATCAACATATATTCTTTAACAGTTCCTAACGCTATTTTTGAAATTTCTGATACTAAAATTTTCCAAATTTGGGTATTTTTTAATTATTTTATTATATAACCTTGGACCAAAGTAGGTACCATGGCTAAGAGCTGTGCTTGTGAAACACTATGGTTCCTCTAGTCGTATAAAATCGGATCTTTTAGTTCCATATTTATGATAATACAATTTGAATTTATTACGATTTTTATGTATGAAGTTTAATAAGGCAATATAATAAATCTGTTTAATTTTCAAAACATTGAAATCAGTGAACAAAAGCTCGGATGAGTAATCAATTGGTTTATTAAGGCATATTTGAATTATTTTTTTCTGAATAAGTATTAGTGGAGTGAGATTAGAATTACAAGCATTTCCCCATCCTAAAATTCCATATTGGAGAATGGATTGAAATAAAGCTAAATAAATGAGACGTAAAATATTAACTGGTAAATATGACCGAAGTATAACAAAGATATAAATTGTTTTACGTAATCTATTGCATAAATATGTATGTATTACCTCACTTGAGAAAACTTTCCTCATTCCTTCTATCCAAGCAGCCACACCTTGAACAGTAAATTAGCCGGCTCTATGTTATTTTACCACAAATACACCCCATATACATTTGCGAAGTTGGAAAGTTGTTTTTCCGCAAATAATAACACTAAGGTAGCAGTGTGTATTATTTCTTCTCATGACCAATTGCCAGTTTTGTTCCAATTCTTGTATCAGAAAGTTTAACAGGTGCATAGTTGTACATGCAGTCTTAACAGTGTGTACATAAATATTAACAGTTTCTTATTTAATGTAGGTATCTAGAGCAGTGTTCTGCAACCTTTATCTACTCATGGCACACCCTAGATGGGCCTAGACTCAGGAGCGGTTATTCAGGTGAAGTAGGTGAAGTACTACTTCACCTGTTTATGTGTAAAACGCAATTTCATCTCGTATTAATAATTAATTGTGGTTATTACCGGTACCGGTATTTCTAAAATAAAAGTTTTCTTTTCAGTCGTTATGAACAGTGTTTAGTTCTATAAATAGTACCTGTAACTGTCCGCTGAATAGAAGAATGTCAACGTTACTGTTATGAGCGCCGAGCGGTGTCTATTAGAACTTACAATACTGTAGAGGTGAAATTATTTGGGTTCCCATTCTCATAAAGCAGTTGGTTTCCATGGTAACGTGACGTCACGCACTAAAGAAAGATTGTATGAGTGAAGTGCATTTCTGAGTCTTTCAGTTACGAAGAATTGTCAGACTTGTAGGTGGAGTGACCAGTTTGCAGATCTAACGGTACTAATAATAGAGAAGGGTTGCAGCTGGTCTCCAAGTCCAGGGGCTATTGTTAAAGGGCTGTGAAATTTTACAGTATGTACTACCTGACTCGAGAATAGTATTCTCGTTCCCTGTGTCCTAGCAGCCACCCCTGCAGTGGTAAATTAGCTGGCTCTATGTTATTTTTCCAGGAATACACACCACACACATTAGCAAAGTTTAAAAGTTTTTTTCCGTGGCGTGAATTATTTCTTCTCATGAGCTCGCCAGTTTTGTTTGAGCTCTTGTATTTAAAAGTTTAACGCGCGCGTAAATGTATGTCATGTACAAGTCAGGTAGCTTAATACTGTGTACGTATATATTAACTTATTTAATGTATTTAGAGTATATTAGTGATAAGTGTATATTGTGTATTAATCCTACATCTAAGTGTATATTATATGTTTCATCACTATAGTGTTATTATACAAATACGAGTACTTAGGTACCAGTACATAGAAAATGTTGATAAATTAGTGCGAAATATGTATCCCGAAAATGACACGGTTTGTAATTTATTAGAAATGTCATTTTGTAGACTTAAATATAAGGATAAAAAATATGTTTTAAATTCTTGACGATCTACAGTTCCATTTGTTCTTTGTTTTAAAAGTGCTAGGAAAATAGAGAAGTTGTATAAAATAACTTTAAAAATTCTTCCGAAGAAATAACATTTTTGTTTGAAAATATTGAAAATTTCACTCGGAATGCTACATCACAGGAGGGACTTTCATCTTTAGTCCCATAGCTTTGCATAGAAATATACTGTCCACCCTTAGTTAAACTCAGACATTTTATGAAGACGTCATCGACGGTTTGCTGCTTTAAAAGATAGGAAGATTGACTTGGTATGCAAGAAAATGGGTGAGTCCTGAAATAAATTAGTTTTCCTGTTTGCATGTGTTCTATAACTAGTAAAATTGAACGTAGTTTACGAATAGTAGGCCTACTCATTATATTGGTAAAACTGTTCATGCATTTGTTTATGTGAACAGCACTTCACCTATTTTTTTGACGGCGAGCCGCTACTGCCTAGACTCAACACGATACATAATATTATGATGTGACTCAAATTTATTATTATTATTATTATTATTATTGTTGTTGTTGTTGTTCAAGATGTCATTATCATTATTATAAAATAGAAATCGACTCTTGCATTTATTAACAATTTATCACTGTAGAAAATAGACATTTCTATTACTAATATTAAAGTAGATAATTCTACTAATATCTTCAATGTGATGCTTGGGCCTGCTTAGCTGCATACAGGCGGCTGATCCATGGCAGAATCATTGACAGCACAAGCCTCATTTCTTCATCGATGAATTTGAGTCTCTCTTTCATGTTTTACTTTCACTTAATGTCGAGAAGCCCAGTTCACACATACAGTATATGTAGTTGAAAATGGCAATAACATATTAACTGCCATCTCGAAGATAGCCAGGTATTCACTCCTTACTGGCAACCAAAATGTTTCCAAAGGCACTTCGAGAAGATTTAATTTCAATGTTCTGTCTGCTTTTAAGTCTGCTAGTTCCTCTTGTACGAGATATTATTCGGAAGATGTTTTGAATCCACAATGAATAGATCACAAACCCAGTCAAAATCTTGAACACTCTCTACAAAATAATTCTTGAACTTCTGCTGCAAGATTACCAAATGTTCTTTAATTAAGTCCATCAATATTTTATTACCGTCAGCAAGGGGCTATACTGTTCGAAACATCTAAAAACGACCCATTTTCAATAATCTGTATCACAAATTCAGCTTATTCACAAAGCCTTGAATCTTACCCATAATTGTCAGAATATTTTCGTTTCTACCTTGCACTTTTCTGTTAATCTCTCATTCAAATGTACGACAATATCAGAAACATATGCCAACTTAGATACCCATTCATCATCTGCAAATAAATCCGCATATTCATGCCCAACAATAGTCAAAAGTGCAAGCACCTCCTCTTTAAGTTCAAACATCAGCGCTAACACATCAAATATTCATTATATGAGGTCTCGCCATCCTCATTGAATATTAACACGACTACTATGAAGTAGTCAATGTGTATTATCACCATTAAATCGAGAAAAATTCGTTCCGGCACCGGGAATCGAATCCGGAACCTCTCAGCTATGCGCGCTGAAGGCTCTTTCCAACTGAGCTATGCCGGGACACGATCCACGGTGCCAGTCGAACTCCTCTCATTGTACTGTTTTAAGGCCTACTACCTGCATTTAAGCCTATGTAAGTCAATATGCAGGAGCGCATATTTAAATGACTTTTATGGCCATATTCAACAACAGTTTGTGATAACTGTAAACATTTAATACATCAAATATTCATTATATGAGTTCTTGCCATTCTCATTGAATATTAACACGACTACTATGAAGTAGTCAATGTGTATTATCACCATTAAATCGAGAAAAGTTCTTTCTCATGAGGGGAGTTCGACCGGCACCGTGGATCGTGTCCTGGCATAGCTCAGTTGGAAAGAGCCCTCAGCGCGCAGAGCTGAGAGGTCCCGGGTTCGATTCCCGGTGTCGGAACGAATTTTTTTCGATTTAATGGTGATAATTCGCGCTAACACTTTATCTCATGATAACCATCGCATTTCTGTATGTAGCAGGAGTATAGTCTGCTCTGATATCATTTCCTGAGAAAAAACGGAAAAAAAAACGTATATTTAGGGGCCGCGATTTTATGAAGTTCACGACTTTTACTGCTTCGTCCATCACAATTTCAAAGGAGATGGCAAAAACTTAACAACAATGGCTTTATGGTGAATGAGGCAGTGGTCGCTCTGTATGTTAGGATTTACTTCATGTACTTTAGCCACATCACAAGAGAGACTTTCATCAATAGCCCCACAGCTTTTCAGTGAAACTCAGATATTTTATGAAGACATCGACAGGTTTGCAGCTTTGAAAGATAGGGGGATTGACTTAGTATACAAGAAAGAGGATGAGTGTTGAAATAATTAATTTTCCTGCTTGCATGTGTTCTAGAACTAGTAGTTTATGAATAGTAGACCTATTCATGGTACTGGTAAAACTGTGCATGCATTTGTGTACCAATATGTGAGAAGCACTTCACCTTTTTTTTTTATGGTGAGCTGCTACTGTCTGTTAAGTCTATAATGAAAAATATTTTGAGATGTCGATTATCGTTAAATTTGTCAACAAGCTTAATCTTTAAGCAACTTTGCAGTGATCTTTCTGTTACTGATATTCCTATAAATTTATTGAATACATGATACTAAAGGAAGAGAAAACAAGACTGACTAGAATATATAGATACAGGACAGGATAAATGAGAATAGGATTCCTAGACTATTAGAAAAAGGAAGAAGGCTGACTGAAGTCAGGATAAATGAGAATAGGATTCCTAGACTATTAGAAAAAGGAAGAAGGCTGACTGAAGTCATCCCCAAGAATTTAAACATATGGATAACACTGCGCCTTCATGAAGCTTTCACTGCAATGCCATATAGTCTAACTTAACTCGTATGGCATTATGTATTCAACTTATTGTATGTAATTCCATATAGTCTAACTTAACTCCTATGGCATTATGTATTCAACTTATTGTAATGCCATATAGTCTAACTTAACTCATATCGCATTATGTATTCAACTTATTGTAATGCCATATAGTATAACTTTTCTCATACAGCATTATGTATTCAACGTATTGTAATGCCATATGGTCTAACTTAACTCATATGGCATTATGTATTCAACTTATTGTAATGCCATATGGTCTAACTTAACTCATATGGCATTATGTATTCAACTTATTGTAATGCCATATAGTCTAACTTAACTCATATGGCATTATGTATTCAACTTATTGTAATTCCATATAGTCTAACTTAACTCATATGGCATTATGTATTCAACGTATTGTAATTCCATATAGTCTAACTTAACTCATATGGCATTATGTATTCAACTTATTGTAATGCCATATAGTCTAACTTAACTCATATGGCATTATGTATTCAACTTATTGTAATTCCATACAGTCTAACTTAACTCATATGGCATTATGTATTCAACTTATTGTAATTCCATCTAGTCTAACTTAACTCATATGGCATTATGTATTCAACTTATTGTAATGCCATATAGTCTAACTTAACTCATATGGCATTATGTATTCAACTTATTGTAATGCCATATAGTCTAACTTAACTCCTATGGCATTATGTATTCAACTTATTGCAATGCCATATAGTCTAACTTAACTCCTATGGCATTATGTATTCAACTTATTGTAATGCCATATAGTTTAACTTAACTCGTATGGCATTATGTATTCAACTTTTGTAATTCCATATAGTCTAACTTAACTCATATGGCATTATGTATTCAACTTATTGTAATTCCATATAGTCTAACTTAACTCATATGGCATTATGTATTCAACGTATTGTAATGCCATATAGTCTAACTTAACTCATATGGCATTATGTATTCAACTTATTGTAATGCCATATAGTCTAACTTAACTCGTATGGCATTATGTATTCAACTTATTGTAATGCCATATAGTCTAACTTAACTCGTATGGCATTATGTATTCAACTTATTGTAATTCCATATAGTCTAACTTAACTCGTATGGCATTATGTATTCAACTTATTGTAATGCCATATAGTCTAACTTAACTCGTATGGCATTATGTATTCAACTTATTGTAATGCCATATAGTCTAACTTAACTCGTATGGCATTATGTATTCAACTTATTGTAATGCCATATAGTCTAACTTAACTCGTATGGCATTATATATTCAACTTATTGTAATGCCATATAGTCTAACTTAACTCGTATGGCATTATGTATTCAACTTATTGTAATGCCATATAGTCTAACTTAACTCGTATGGCATTATGTATTCTGTAGACCTAACTTCTATCACAAAACATACCTTATATTGAATGCCAGATAAGTCACATATTCGACCGCACAATCCATCAAGCGCATCCACTTCTCTCATCAGATGCCCTTTCCCAATGCCACCGAAAGAAGGGTTGCAAGACATTTCTCCTACAAGGAAGAGTGTCAAAATTAATAAGAAAATCAAGTCTGTCATATTAATTACAATAATGTGAAGTGCACATTTGTAGCATGCAATAGCGGCCTGCAGTTACAAAGGTTGGCAGTTCTGCATAAAAAATAGTGTATTTAGCAAACGCATGCTGTTTATTGCATCTAAATCGGATAACGCATGTAATTACAGCCCCTTCTCGAAGTTGACTGCGCACTCGAAATTGTACTCCAACCATACGTGCGCTACACCTCTCCCACCTTGTACAACTAGTCACGTAGTGGAGATGTGCCCCACAAGCTTTTCTAGTTTTTTAAGTCAAATTAAATAAATCCTTCACTCCGGTGTTTGTCCCACCCATACACGGGTGGGCGAGAAAGTGTTTTCATGAGCGCAGCAAAAACCCAATCGTTTCCATTACACATTTCGGTATTAAAATGACTAGTAGGCTATATGATTTCCTCGACTTCTTCCAGAAATTTCAATATTTAAATTTTGTGTAGGACGTCCTAATTTCTTAAGTTAACATGCAATTTCTCTTTTAATTTCGGAAAGGGTTGGTCGATTAGGTTTTCATTTCATTCATTTTTAATATAAAATATTTCCTTAGACACACTGACTAATCACATCAGACCACCCATAGTACTATAGCACACTGGAACTGTAATGATATACAGTTGTCCAGAAACCTATGTGTTCTAACGCAGGTCATAAAAAGATGAGGGTGTTGACGGTTCTTTTGTATATTCGGAGAGAGCTGCTTCAGTTGCAGCTCTAATGCAGTCTTATGGGATGGTGAAGAAAACCAGTTTTCTGTTGCCGACTACCCTACGTTGAACTTCAGAAAAAGCCGATCACAGATCCGAAAGTACACTACAGCTAAAATTCTCGAGCAGTTCAAGGCTCCTACAGACAGTAAAATCTCGAATCGAAGGAGAATGAATTGGAAAAATAAATGGAACAATGAACTAGATTACATAAAAGCACATTTTACATTTTTTATTTTTTCAAGTCCGTTTAAATGGCGGTTCTGCAGCTCTGCAGTTCTTATTGTAGAGCCACCCCTGGTAGCATGTCACATTTAACAGGGAAACTAAGGCTGTTATAAATTTCATGGGTAATTTGATTACCAAATTGAATACAATTGAAGGGCTCCCTGCAAAAAGGGAGTGGATCCAATTTTTTGGTCAAATTAATGTTTTGCTTGTTTCATATGTTAAAAAATATGCCCGATCTTTTAGTGCAATAATGGTGTGAGTACGAGCATTTCGTAAGAAATTAGAGTGGGATTGGAGCTGAGCTGCAATTGTTTTGTTGTAGAAAGAAGGCAGCTCCTGGATCTATGTACAGAGTGAACCGAGAGTAGTGTCATTAATTGAATAGCAGCCCAGAACAACGCTGTAACCTTCATTTTGCATGAGTATACTTTTTCGTGAATAATAATGGTTGTTAATGATGCACTATGTGTAATGCTTGTATTCGTATTAAAATCAACACACGTCTGATTGTCAACCTTGCTCTAAAAAATTAAAAGTATATACAGTACAATGTGTTTTTACCAATTTTATTTGAGAATTTCGTATTTGCTGGTTACAACCTTGTTCTCGGCGGCTATTCAATTTCAGGGCGTTATTATTTGAGATATTTCAAACAAAAAAATTCAATAAAATTTTGCTCATTTTTACTTCCTTTCAGAGACAATTCTTTTTTTATATAAAATATTTCATAGTGTGTTCAGAGAAAGCCATTGATGTAATTCCCAAACTGTTCATCAATTTAAGAGAACCATGCATTATGACAATAGATGATTGAAAGAATTTTAGTTTTGTCCTTTAATTGTGCAGAAATTTGAGCAGAACAAATGTAACTTTTCGTTCTGTAAATGAATTTTAAAATGTTACATTTCGTTTGCATCAAATTTCTGCACATTTAAAGAACAAAACTAAAATTCGTTCAATCATTTATTATAATTGGCCTAGACTACGCTCTTAAATTGCCTGAGCATATTGGCAATTAAACAAATGGCTTTCCGAAAACACGATATGTAATGTTTCATATAGGCTATAACAATTTTTATCTCGAAAGGGAATAAAAAAAACGAGCAAAATTGTATTAAACCTTTTTTGTTTGAAATATCTCAAAGAGTAACCTCCTGAAATTAATGACATTACTTACAGTTCACTCTACAATACATATATATACATAATAATAATAATAATAATAATAATAATAATAATAATAATAATCCATGGCACTACAGCCCGTGAAGGGCCTAGACCGACCAGCCGGCTGCTGGCCTCACACCCACATGCCGAAGCAGAGGTGGACATATATATATACATATTAGGGTGACCCTTATTTTCAACTTTCTAAAAGTTTAGCTCCCACACCTCTATCTTGTTTCAATCAACAAAAAAACGATCTGTGCAAATTTTCAGCTCAATCAGACAACTGTGAGGCGACCCTCATTGATCATGAAGTTTTGAAATTCTAGCCTGGGAAATAATTGTTTCTAATATTATTAGATAAACCTATTACCTTTTATCATTATTATGATAATTTTATGTGCTTCATTCACTTATTTTGTAACTGAACATGATATTGTCTGCTTCATGTTGAATCATCAGTTTGTGATGTAGCAAGTTGATGAGTAGTAAAATGTTGTTCCATTTCTTCATAAGTCATTTGTTTCTTGGCAGTTTCCATTGCAGTCTGATTCAGTGCCCTTTCTTCCTTGTGCTTTAGTGTTTGATCTACACCAACCATGCAGCCTGGTCGTTCAAAGTGCCAAAAGCGCTGAAGCATTAAGAAATTCTTATCCTCTTCATTTTTTATCTGTCCCAAAGCATCTCAATGAGCTATGTCAAAAAATAGGCCTACCTCTTTTTTTTTTTCTTTTTTTCTTGCCTGTAGTTCTACTCAAATTTTTCTATAAACCCTCCAATTCATCATAGAGCTTGAATAACTTATCAAAACAGTGGTCAATTCTTCTAGTAAGGATTAGTGCTTTTTGCCAAATAAATGGAAACTTCTTGAATCACCAATGCTACACTTTCCTTTGTTGTAAGATTTACAACTCTTACATTATAGAAGAAAACGCTTAAAACTTGCCAGTTCGAAGGCTGTTTGGATCTAACGATTTGAATGGAGATGTAGCCAACAAGAGAGACATAAAAATCTTTTCTTAACTTGTGTGACGAATTATCTCAAGGGGTTGATATCGTTCTACAACTTTACGAAAAAAACGTCTTGAAAGTCACTTTACACCAGCAGTCAGCAGATCAGCACAGACAGTTCTGAAACAATAATTGAAAAATCATTGATCCAACCATCTCTGGTACTGGTACTTAGTTCCCGAAACTGTGGCTCTATCCTTATTTGATGAAAATGTTCCAATAGCGGTTAAAACAAATATGGCTTAAGTTATATTGGAAGCAGACGAAGGTGAAGAAGAGAAAAAAGAAGAAAATCAACTGAAGAGGTACATTGTGCACCAAAATGATTTATATATATATATATATCTTGATTTTCGTCTTTTGTAAATCCTGGTACTAAAATTTTTCCACGAGATTTCCTATCAGCACTGATTTCCTCGACAAAGACTCTTCAACTTGGAAGGATGATCCTGTTTACAAAAGTGGAATTGAAAAACTTGAGAAGATAGTTGTGAATGACGTTGCAGAAAGAGGAGTCGAACTCATTCAAGATTACAATAACATTCCCACAAAAGATGAAACTGAGACACAATTTGTTTTACAGATCATTACCAGAGACTGTAAAAAATACCCAACTGTTAGGAAAAAATAATGTTCATTGTTCGTTCATTTACATAATGTTTTGATTCTGTAGAAATTACTGTTGTAAATTAAAATGTGTTTCTCTTATAGAAGTTGTGTGTGTTACTAAAAAAACCCTAATATTTCTTAAATTTTTCATCTTATTTCAGGAATTTTTCGAATTAACTTTTAGGAAATTTCATTCAAAATATTTTTAAACAATTTCTGGGGTTGTCAGGATGTCCCCATAAATTTCTCTAAGAAGAAAGAAGGAAGAGTATACTGCTTTATATGGAATTAATCGTTGCATCACATAGGCTACTATGTTCCAACTTCAAAGCATTTGAGGGTCACCAAGCAGTTGTCCGATTGAGCTGAAAATTTGCACAGATAATTTTTTTGTTGATTCCAACAAGATAAGGGGATGGGAGCAGCACAATTTTAACTTTCGGAAAATTGCCTATAGCTAAGGGCCACTGTGTGTGTGTGTGTGTCTATATATATATATATATATATATATATATATATATATATATATATATATTTGGAGGATTAGATAAAAGATCAACTTTGGAAGGAAGGTTTATTAACCGCACTCCCAGAATGGCCTAGAAGAACAGCTTTTGCTTTATTCCATACTGCTACAGGGCATGACTGCCTACGCAGCTACCTTCACCATCTATGTATCCAACCAAGCATACCAAGCCCATATTGTATTCTCTGCAATACTTTGGACGTCATGAACACTGATCACATCAAAATTTGCTCATCACTCTCAGCCAGAAGGCCAGAGAAAAAATACTTATAAACCTTTTATTTTAAATTGTTCTCTTGCAATTGTCTTTGTATATTCTCTGTTTCTTTTGCTTTTGGTCATTGTAAGATTAATGACATTTCTTAATTCCCTCTGCATTAATGTGGTAGTTTATGACAGACAGACAGACACACACACGCACGCACACAGATATATATATATATATATATATATATATATATATATAACTTATACTGGTTTTGTGGGATTTAATCAATTTCTGCTGTAAGATTAAGATTAATCAATCAAAAATATTTAATGGAATAATCGAGTCAATTCAAATTAATCGGTTGTAATTAGTTGATATTATTATTTTGTTAAGAGAAACTCATACTAAAAATTCCGACAATATTCCTCTCTGGGAAATTGCTTATTTAAAAAAGCACAATAGTAGGCCTACTCTTATTTTCTAACTGCAAAGCAGGTAGCGTAGGGAAAATCTTTGCACAAACACTTCAGAAAGAGCTGGAGATATGAGGGGAGTGACCTAGTCTACCTCTATTGAAAGTTCAAACACAATGCGAAACCCTTATTAAGTTTTATGGTTTTCCAAGAAAATTTCCACCTTGTTGTTAGCTCATCTTCCTAGCATATGAAATACGTACTTTTCTGAGATTCGTCCCCCTCATCCCTTATACACATCCCTCTACACTGTGTGCACGTGAGAGTGTAACTATCTTCTTCTCTTTTTAAAATCTGGTAATTCAATTACCAGTCCTCTGTTTCGACTGTTTTACTTTTGCAGCTGCAGTTTCTGTACTGAATTTGTATATGAAGGTTGTATGTTAGTTTGATAAAGGAAAAAAAAAAAATCAGTTTTCTGTTGTCTGTGAAAAGTGTAAACTCCATTATGTCATATGAGAATTTGAGAGGTAAACTCAATGAAATGTTTGGATTTAAATTGAAAGATCGTGGAGAAGTGCTTGACAGAAAAAAAAGTTTCTTCGTGTTTAGTGATGGAGGAAACATAGAGCGACTCTTAATTCGAGCATCTGAATGCACTCACATGTTTAAAATCATGAATGAAGCAGTATTAACTAGGTGAGTCTTCATACTTTTTGTTATTTATGTTTGTCTCAAAAATTCCGGGAGAAATTGACACAATAAAATATAAGCTTAAAAATAAATACGGTATGTTAGTAAATAATTAAAATATTGTGTATTACAGTATATTAAAACACTTTTTCAAATCGATCAAAATTCAATTAATTTATCGATCAAATATTTTGATCGATCAACAGCACTATGTTTTGTATTGTAGTTTATGATATTCGCACAATATATGTGTGTTCATGCAAAATGTGGCTAATTATACCCAATTTTATTGCAAAAAAGGGCGTACAGTGCAGCCTCTATTGTAGGCAGTTTGATTTTAGGCAGTTCGATTCTAGGATGGGGCACATCGACTCAGTTCAGCCACCTTACAGGGTCTGTAAGAACAATGTTCACTATTTCAAGTTCTCATTGTATATCGTAGTTTTACCAACAGAGAATCGAGGCAATTTCGTAAATTAGATCGCAAGAATGTAACAAATAGGTATATTTTAAAAGAAATTAATTTATTGTGGTTGAATTTAAACATCTGATAAATAAATGGACGATTATTAAAACAAGGAAAAATTTAAGGGTGCTATGCATAGACATTTCGCTAGCCCGCGCAACGAGCGTGCTAAACTAGCCCCGGCTATCGACTGATTACTTGTACAGGATTCATATCATATCATATTGCTAATACTGGTTTATGAATACCAAAAACATTAGTTCGCTGATCATCCACCGGAAGCCTGCACTAAGAATGTCTATGAATATAGCCTTTAAACTTTAGTGACATCTTTTTCATAGAAGAACTCTGCACTCTAGAGAATTTAAAAAATACTCATAAATAAAATAGGCCTAAGCTAAAGTTAACTTAATTATTGTTTGTGCCACCGCATAAAATATACTTTCTTTACATATCACAGTAGTCTACATACTGATCCTTTTGAGAGAGCAAATAAAGTACATAATCTATCCATTGTTTATAGTTTGCCTCTTCACTGTTTTCCTATTTTCAAGAATTGAACTGGAAGTAGTATAAAATCACTGTTGCCAATAATACCCCTCTTCCACTTTGCTAATGTACTTTCTGATATGGACAATTCTATAGCTAAACTTGCCACACTTTCACCTTTCTTTAGTCTCTCTATCACAGCAAACTTAGTTTTCGAGTGCGAATTTCTTTTTCTTTTAAGCTTGGTCGATCTTAATACGAAACACCTGACTACTACCAAGAGGCAACTGTACACGAATACCTCACCTTCGTTCACTCACTCCCCACCACCTACTGCCTTATAAGGAAAGGATAAAGAAGACTTTTCTCTGCCTAAAACTGAGGCTCCAGTGTAGCGCCATTATTTGTTTATATTTTAACTCCCCCAATTAACTGTAATGAATGAGTGATAAAATGAAACTTCTGGATTTTTTTTATTTTAGTAGGTTATTTTACGATGCTTTATCAATAGCTTAGATTATTTAGCGTCTGAATGAGATGAAGGTGATAATACCAGTGAAATGAGCGCGGGGTCCAACACCGAAAGTTATCCAACATTTGTTCATATTGGGTTGAGGGAAAACCCTGGAAAAAACCTCAACCAAGTAACTTGCCCCGACCGGGAATCGAACCTGGGCCACCTCGTTTCACGGCTATATGCGCTAACTGTTACTCCACAGGTGTGGACGAAACTTCTGGATATCGGTAGTTAGGACATAGGCCTAGTCTGAAAAAGGAATGAAGTTTAGGTAAAAATTGAAAATTTTAGAATGTTTTTGTTGTTTTCCACAACTTTTTAAAAGTGGAGCTTCTTCCTTTTTGCAAGGAGCACTTCATTATGACGTCGCTAAATGACGATTTCATGAAGTGGTATGGTATAGGTATAACAGTTAATGTTCGTTTACAGTAATTTCGATTTCAATTTATAACAAAGAAAAAGAAAACACTGAGGCCTACATAGGTATCAATAATAAATAAAAACTTCACTAATTTCTGATACCGTACAAAAGATATCCATGTATTGTGGGTCCCTATCACCACAGCATGGCGCGTCCACAGGTTGCGGATAGAGGAGACGGCGTCCAGATATGGAGGGTAGCTGCAAATATATTGAATAAGCAGTCGTGGACAGCCGATAAGGGGTGGTCCTCCAGCCTGGGGGTTGGGCGAAGGGCTAACAACCCATCACCGTAAAAAACAGCTTGTTACGAAACGTAACAATAAGCCTCGGAATGGGACTGATTCTCCGGATTTGAGAGAGGTGGAATACGATGGTAGAGACTGGATTAATCTTGCTCAGAATCGGGAGCAATGGTGGGCTTATGTGAGGGCGGCAATGAACCTCCGGGTTCCTTAAAAGCAAGTAAGTAAGTAGCCTACAAAAGATATATCAATGAAATGGAGAAATAACTATCAAATCTACTGAATTTTTATCTTTATGATTGGAAGCTTTTCACAATTACATACAGTATGAGTACTGTTTAAATAAAGTGAAACAATGACGACACTTCTTGCCAGTTAACATGAATAACTGTACATCAAAGGGTGGGGTAGGGGAGCAAACTACTACAACATAGTGGGCTAGTTGAACTTCATATTTGCATATAAGCGAAATTGACTTCTTTATAGCCTATTTTAAAAGGTTCTGTGAATATCGTTTCAGAAATTAATTTAATAAACCTGAAATAATTATGTAACTGAATCGATGATTGCACACACATTTTTTGTGAAATTCAGTTATGAGCATCTGAATCTCTGGAGGTATATCTACGGAAATTTAAGGTTGAAAACATGGGATTCAATTTCTGGTTGAGTGCAGAAAGATCCGGAGTCCAGGACTGCAGTCCTTTCTGCACTCAAAAGTTTGCTGTCAGCTGTTTCACGAGGGGGGGGGGGTGGATTTCATGGTGCAGGAGATGCAAGAAACAGTTATTTTAAATCATGGTAGCCATCACTGTATAAAAGACTGCAGCTCAGTAGAAATTTCTCCTCGATTTGTTGCAAAAAACTGTAAGATTTTACTCACTGGGTCTATATTTAACCAGTTTGTCTATGAAAGTGAAAAGAAAAGATTGGTTACTGTCTATGAGTATGGTGGCTTGAACTTCAGCACATTTCACCTGTCTTTGTCTGAAAACAAAATATTGCTCTGCCTGTCCGCTTGGAAATGCAATTAAGACAATGCAGTTCCAATGAATGTGCAAAATGTCTAATTACTTATTAAGAAATCAGCTGCCATGTGACAGAAACTGCCGAAAATGAAGAATTCTGGAAAGATAGGCCTATCTTCCGATGGCCAACTATGGAATGTAGATAAAAAATGTAAGAAATGTTATCAGCAGGCTTCGAGACTTTGGACTCAATAGAGCAGTTTAGTGGGAAATCCGCATAACGGCGTACTGAGTATAGTGGTAAAGCGTACAGTGGGTAGGGGTACTGTAGAATGAATGCCAACAAATACGCAAAGGAAAATGCTCTGGCTTTAAAGGTTCTGACGAATAATTTGGTTTTCATACAAACCTATTTTCAAACTGTATTTGAAACTATTACACGGTTAGAAAAGTCACAGCAAGAGATGCCGGAAGCCCTCAAATTAATTTAGAAAATGATGCAGAGAATTAATGAGACACCAAGTACACCAGTTACTGAACGTGTAAAACAGATTGTGGAAATCAATTTTATGTAAAAATAATGAATATGGAACATTGTGTAACATAAACAGCAAATCAGTGGACATAGAGCCACCCGAGAATAAAGGACTGTCTCTTAGAGACTGCAATGATGTTAGGTTATTTCGTTTTGCTCCTGTCATGTCATGCGATGTAGAGCGCAGCTTTCTACAGTACCACCTTTGGCAGGTAACAGAAAAAGATTTACGTTTGAGACACTGAGAATGTATCTTGTAGTAGGTACACTGCAATTCGGTACTGTAACTGCACATCCTAAAGACGACCAATAGGATAAATGAAGAAATTAAAATTGATACATGCTTATTTCCACCATTAACACTGTGTATAACTAAACAAAAATGCTTATAAATGACAGGAGAATAAATGCCTTTCACATTCTTTTGACATTATCACTGTGTAATGTATATTTACTTTCACAATGTACATATGTGTGTTCCCCATACTACCGTACTCTATTCTAAATAGCAACGTTGTTACCTCAACACATCTCTATCTACCTGCAGCGAGTCAACAACCTATAGTGCATGCACAGTAAACTTATTGCATCAGGTACAAAATCTCGAAGCCTGGTTATCAGCTATGGTACCTATTGTATTACAAAAACTTTGTTTAAACATCGTTTTAATGTAGGCCTAAATTGTGAAGAATGTTGGCAGCAACTTGAAATTATCATGCTCTCGAAAAGGCACTTTTCAGTGCCTGACAACCCGCTGACTAGTAACATACCGTTCACTTATCGGATTTGTGTTATATGCAACAATTGTTCTTCCTCAGGCATATATCATCAAGTCAGATGTATACTGCCTGATAGTGATAACAGATGTATCAGCCAGACTTTAAATCAGTAAGGGGAAAATTTCAGAACACGGATTGCACCTGTTATCCCCACTCCAAGACCCTATGGGACAGTGGGAACTATGGGTAATATTGGGTGGGGGGGAGAGGCAACGTAAGATTTGAGGGAAATTATTTATTCCCCGATTGAAAGTCTGGCTGATACATCTATTATCACTATCAGGCAGTATACATCTGACTTGACGATATATGTCTGAGGAAGAACAATTGCTGCATATATCACAAATCCGATAAGTGAACTATGTTACTAGTCAGCGATGTATGCAATGAAGGGGGAAAGGAACTGGCCACCCTACCTCATTATCTTCTGGCTTAGTTGCCATGTAAGTGATGCTTCACTTATGAAGTTGAGGTTACAATCTATCTTCGGACTGCTGACCAAACATACAAGCATAAAATATGTTCACATATCGACTTAAACTATTCAGAAGAAGAATTTGGAGTTTCCAACAATGTGGTAGGATTCGAAATATCAAATTCATGTTCTAGACGAAATTACCGTGACATCCTAAAATTCATATGGATTTGACTTACCTACCGTTTCCTTCTTGTGCGTTATAAGTAAGGTACGACAACCCATGCGTGCAGCAGCGGCGCAAGCCTCTGAACCTGCATGACCACCTCCAACAACTATCACATCAAATATTTTAAGTCCTTGGTCTATTGTTGAATGACATGTATAATTCCTCACACATTGAATAGAAGAAATCATTAACTTCCAACACCTCCAATATCTAGGAGGTGGTATCATTTCGAATTATAACCCACAGCTTACATACAGTTTTATATTTTAGGTTATGCCCATACAATCTAGAAAAATCTACTGAACTATAACGTTCTCGCCAAATATTTTTTGCTTATATTACTTCACGTTGCTTTCTATTTTACATTAGTGCACATCCATCCATCATATTAACGGTTTTGAAATAAAAAAGCACAAAAATATAAACAAACTTTAACTCCATTTATATTCACACACATGTTTAATTGTCACACATACTTCATTTATTTTTCGATACTTACATGTGTACCAGTCTACTTTTCACTCGAAAGACGTACACCCAATGGAACAGTTATGTGAGTTTGGTTGGTAGCATTGAGAAATGGCTACACAAGTCAAGTGCAAAGTCAGAGTTTTGAACATTGTAAAATAGTCATTTATAAATATGAGATATGTATACATTTTCAAAAAATAAAAACACTTATTTTTGTAGTAATTTCAGTAAAATTAACAAGGCAATCATTGAACCTTATATACCAAGGTCACAAGCACTCTTTAGTCATTTCCGTGCTTCAGCGCGTGAGGAGTAGTTCGGTTGAATGGGAGTGTTGTTTTGTTGTGCTATAAATGTAAACATCTGATCAGTGTTCTTAGTTACTGAAACACAATACAACAATTACTCTACGATATCAGTGAAGGCCAATTATAATTAGAAACGTGCAACGAGGAGCTGTTTTCACTCTACAGGTAACCTAATTACAAAAATTATTTCCATGCCGCTTGAAACGGATGATCATGTTTATTGGCGGAATGTGAAGGTCTACAATTTTTTTTATCATAGTGATACCACTTTACTTGCATTATTATTTTAAAAACATAATCTTCATTTGTACGTGTAACTACTTTCATTCATGAATGATTATTCACATTCTGCTGATAATGAATTCGGACATGCATTTATTTCATATTCATGTAGTAAGAACTGTCATGCTTGTCAGAAATATAATATTACAATTTACATAGATGTATCTTGCAAATGCCACATATACACAGTTTGGCAAGAAAGTGGTTGATTTGGCAGTATTCATGTTACGACTGACCACTACATTTTATGTCATAGTTTTCTTATTAATTATATCAGCTGATTTTGAATAATTTGGCTTGTGTTATGGCTTATTTCATAATACATTGCTTTAATACTATGACTCAGGGTTTGCATGTAGATACATTAAGCCTACTTACCGCTGCACAGTTTTTATATTATTTATAGGAAACCTTACAACCGTTTCCAGCAACAGACTTAAATTTCGTTATCATAGTGGTAACTTAGTTGTGAATTGCTTTTCGTAAGTAACTTACAGATAGCCAGGAAAATTAAAGTAATTGCTGTAGGCTACCTATGGTATGTTGTGTACAAAGTTGAAATGAAAGCATAGGCCTGTGTATATTTAAGAAATAAATGTTTACATTATAGTATGTTAGTAAATTTTATTTTAAAAAATTGCCTAAAACTACGTCGGTTAACATTATGTAAAAAGAATAAATAAGCGTTCTATAACTTTTTACACACTTCTTATTGTACTTCGATGTTAAAGACGTTGCGTGTTTGAAATATTTCATATTTCAATGGTTATCCGCACTCGGAAAACAATCGAATGGAGACAAATGACATCGTTTGTTTTGTCTGTTAATCAAATTTTAGAGCGACACTTCACAATTTATTCTGTATTCAGATTTTGAAAAAAAAAAAAAATACTGCATGGACGTATTCAATAACGATCTTAGCAGTGTCATAAAATATGGTAGACCTACCCAAATCTCCTACGCAACTGATATGCTTTCTCTCTTTTTCCTTTCTCCTCTCTCCCCTTTCGGAAACAAGACGTGCGTTGTTAGGTCTTCGAAGGCCTTCGAAGGCGAATATCTGCTCGAAATTTTATTGAGGATTGGGGACGGATTTTATGTTTGTTGCTTCATCATGAGTTTTCATATTTTCGTCAAAACCCGGTTTTCTGTTTCTACTTTTGCCTTTGAACTAATGCTATGCACGTAGTAATTCAACGATTGCATGACTTCATCACCTTCCACCGGGTTTGTGACTCCCGATGGCAGAAGAATGTATTATTGCATATTGCAGTTTTATCTAAGCTGCCTCGGTTTTTTCTATGCTTTAGAATTTTAAACTTCAACATTTTTGAGACCTTAAATGTCTTCACAGAAATATTATTGTTAGATTACGTATGGATTTTGTAAAGAAAGCTTAACTGCCGGTATCGTATATTATTGCGGCAAGTGTTTCAAGAAAGACGCGTGTTCTGTTGTGGAGGTACACAGATTAATTTGTAAGTTACGTCAGTGGCTTAACTAGGGGGTCGGAGGCCCCTGGAAAAATTTTAAGGTGCCACACCCCACCACTACTTTTGAGTTTTACAAAGTGACAAGTATACTTGTTTTATATTAGCTGAATAATTTCTATACATACCGCGCATAATATCAGAAATAGTACTTAAATGTAACTGTAAATACAATTTATATAGGCCTACAAAATATACAGTAACTTATATTACAGGTATTTAGAATTTATTTCTAGTTAAATTTTACATATAGGCCTAATGTACATTTAACATTTTTATACGTAACTTAAAACTCCGTTCGTTCTTGCTTTGACCTCGGCGAAGTTACGTATTGGCAGAAAGCTGCAAAACTGGAAGATTGCGGGTTGGATTCCCGATGGGATAATGGATTTTTTCCATTGATCTAATTCTTCCGCCCGCATTATGACCTTGATGTTTACGCAGCATCTAAAATAAATTATTACCAAGTGCATTTCTTTGGCTTGAAGGGGCAGGACACGTAGGACTGACATCCCGCTGTTATTAATGCAGATTGTTTGTGAACGTGGAAATCTTAACTTGTAACAATCTGGGCCAATTAGAGTTGAACACCGCCCTGGCAGTTGTAACAGGAATGATAAAAAATAACTTCAAAGGTGTATAAACTTCGGAAAATTGAATGACAGGAAATTATTTTTCTCTAAGAAGAGAGGCTAGTTCACTGGTTGTTGTCACTTCTGAGATCTAATTAAAATTCAAGTACGATGTTGCTTCAATCGTTTGAATGAAATGGTATAAATTATTCTGGAACATAAGCTTCTACAAAATTCAAGTGACATTGATCTCCTGCGGCCAAAGAGTTGACATTACATGTAGTAAAGGCATATATATATATATATATATATATATATATATATATATATATAATCAAAACCGAATTTCTTAATGATGTAGATAAAGTTATCAGAGGAGCATGCAAAGAGCTGATTGATCTTCCTCATGACTGCCCTGACGGAATGCTTTACTCCCCTAAAAAATATCGTGGTCTTTCGTTAATGAAAGCATCTTGGGAAGCTTATGTGCAACACATAAATATCTGTAATACTCTTCTTCGTGTTGATGACTGCCATCTCCACATTGTTAAGGACCTTGTAAGCGAAAAAGTTTCTGCTCTGTCAAAATTGAATATCACCACTATTGGTGCTATCAGCTGGTCAGGTCGTAAAATTCGTAAACACTTAAGAAATGAAGCATTCCACACATGGACAAACCATACCTTGCGTGGTAAAGGGGTTATTGTTTATAGTGATCTCCCCAAGGCTAACTCATGGGTAAGCAATCGAAAGGGCCTATCTTCCTCAGATTGGACCAATGCTTTAAAAATGTCAAGCAATATTTCGGCGGTTCGCGCAATACCGGGCAGAACTCTTAAGGCTGGTTCACAATAAACCGGGAACGGAAACGACAACGAGAACGAGAACTGAAATAATGTTAAAATAAATGTATTTAAACATGAGCATTCACAATAGTTAAATGTGAATACTAACATTTAAATACATTTATTTTAACAATATTTCCGTTCTCGTTCTCGTTGTCGTTTCCATTCCCGGTTTATTGTGAACCAGCCTTTAAGCACAACCCGCTGCCGTCATCCAGACTGTAGTGAGCTTGAAACACTGGACACGTGCTTGGACAATGCCTTGAAGGCGAGCTGCTGATCAATGCTAGACATCATCGTGTATGACATGCTTTGGCGACATCGTTAAAAACTTTAAATTGGGAGATTCATGAGGAAGTACATTGTGTATCATCAGATGGTTTTTTCAGACGGGCAGACATTGCTATTAATGAACGCTTAAAACGGGCTCTTGTTCTTGACCCTACTATCCGTTTCGAAAGGAACCTAAATCAGGCCACCGATGAATAATGTCTTTAATGAATATATATAGGAGACAATGCGTCAAAATTGCTGGCAAAAGAAAAATATAGCCTCACTAAAATTATGGATTTATAATTTATAATATGATTTCGAAGCATTTATATTAACATTAAAATTAAAATTAAAAATAAAATATATATGTAGAATACGCTATTTAAATTGCTATCATATTTTTTACTCATAGCCCTATATTTTAATTACCTTATGATTTGATATCATCAATTTTAATTTAATTTTAATTCGTTTTATTCTCAGTTTACTCTTTTATTATCAAGTCTGTGAGTTTTAATGGTAATACTTCTCAGTTTAAGATAGTCAAGCATGGTGTCCCCCAGAGTTTTGTACTTTGTCCAGTCTTATTTATTATATATATATTAATGATTTATCTCCTAATGTTCAGAATGATTGCATTGGTTCTTATCACTTTGCGGATGATTTAGCCATGACTGCGATGAATATGAATACTGATATATTAACAGGCGCACTTGACGAAACTACTGGTAAAATACTGCAGTGGTGCAATGCTAATAAATTAAGATTAAATGATGAGAAAACATTTGATATTAAATTTAACATTAATCTTTCTGGGTATAATTTTGATAAATCTTTTAAGTTTCTCGGCATTCATATTGATCTCGATTTAGGATGGCGTACGTACATAAATTCTATTGCCAATAAAGTTAGTAAAGGTATTTTAATTTTAAGATTATTAAGTCACAGTCTCGGTTCAATTTCTTTATTGACGATTTACTCTGCTTTTATTCAAAGTCATATTAGTTATGGGGCACTGTTATGGGACAATCATAGCTTGACTGTTAAACTTCTTATTTTGCAGAAGAGAGCTGTAAAGATCATTTAAGATCGCATTGTAAACCACCTTTTATCAAGTTCGGTATACTTACTTTGCCATCGTTATATGTTTTAAGCTGCCTCCTTTATATATGAAGAAAAAAGTTTTAAATTCAACTGCAAATTGTTACCTTCATGATTATTCCACCCGTAATAGCAATAATATTTATCCAAATAATAAATTTAGTATCATTCAAACGTTTTGATTCGGTTGCAATAAGATTTTATAATAGATTACCTTCTTATATAAACGAATATCTTTTCAAATATTTAAAAGGTCGCTCAAGACCAAATTGAAGGCAAATCCTGTTTATGGCCTTAAGGAATATTGTAATATTAATTGATAGTAGCTGTATTTTGTTTTGACGTTGCTATACATTTTTTTAATGTCTCCAGCATCTAGGTATCTAAGTTTGTCTGTCTATGTATCTGTTTATCTATCTGTCTGTCTCTGTATCTGTATCTGTCTACCCTAGAACTCTTTTATTCTGACTTTTTACTAATATTAAATTCATATTAAATACAATACTAGAGTTATTTTCATTTCAAGTATAATATTACCTTTATTTCTTGGGAAGAATATACTGTATCAGGCTATGCTCATTTTTCCCTCCAGAATATGAATTTTACTCGTACAGGGATTAGATTTATATTTAAGTATATAGTGTTTTCTAAAAGTTATTTCTTTAATATTAATTTTACTATTTCAAGACAAGTTTTCCTTCAACACATTAAGAACAAATGCTGGGTAACTTTCGGCGATGAACCCCGGACTCATTTCGCTGTCATTATCATCTTCATCTTATTCAGACGCTAGATAGCCATAGTAGTAGATAAAGTGTCTTAAAATAATCCAATTAAAAAGACAAGTTTATATGTGAGACTAATACTTTATTACTGTATTTATATCTCTTCTTTTCCTTATAGTGTAATTAATGTATGTAAGTTACATTTACAAATGCATGTTCTGATAATCTGATAAATTTCAGGATCTCTTAACCGTTCATCTTGAGAAAGTTTAGACTTAGAGTCATGGAACGTCGCACTTCCACAGATCGATAAATGAAGAAATTCAGGCGGAATGGACGAGCTATTTGTAATTTTAGACTTGCCTCTTCCTTCAGTTCTGCACAGTTATTTCGATAATTTTTCTGTTCTTCAAGACACCTTTGTAAAAGTTCTATTGCTTTTGATAAATTCATATCTTGGGATTGAAATGCATTGGATATAACATTGTCTGCGGTTTTTTGCATTGGAAATAATCAGAGTTACAATAATTTTCGCTGTGCTTTTCAGTGCTTTCAAGGTTATTTTTAATAAGACTTGGAGCTCAACAGAATTATATTACAAAGAGCCTTTTGAATGTCTCGAAATCTCACGTTTAAGGCAAAAACTGCATCACACTTTCAGACACATCTGGTTAGATTAGCATTCTTTTCGCTACATTTTGGTCATCTACGCTGGAAAAATGACTGCTAAGAATATTCCACCGCTTGATACTAAGCCCAGGCATTGGACAATAAAAAAAAATGAACTTCTGTCACTGCGACATTCACTACAAGATTTAAATTATGGGAAATGCAATGTAGGCCTACATAAATTGCGTTTGGCTTAATATGTTGTAGCCTACATTGTAAACACCTCTCATGTTGCTGCCCTCAACGTATTCTTACCCACGATATTAAAAAAAAAAAAACTTTTTATTATCTCAGATAAATATAGTGGATATAAGTATATTAGATTATTGCTACACATCATATGGTCTAAAACGAAGAAGTTGATGATGATGATGATGATGATGATGATGATGATGATGATGATGATGAAATCGTGATATTATGCCAGTTACCTATAGGAATTTCTGTCGTTATTTACTCTGTAGAATGTTCGCCTTGTGGCTCACATGGATTCGGTCTCTTGAGGAAAAAATAATTATATGAACTGCACACGGCAAAAAGGATGAATAGAGTTGCCGAACATTCAGCGTCATATGCCATTATTGTATGAAGCTTAGAAGGCAGCTGGACCTAGCTGGTACGTAAACACAGAAACAAAGCGAATACAGTGTCATTCTACGAGTGTACAGTATACGTTCACGTACAGGAAGAAAAGACACCATGTTATCAGAGAGTTTATTTTCATAGTCTGAAACTTGTCACATGTACTGCAAGTGTCAGCGTGGATATGCAAATGATGTGACTTTAGTATTCATAAGACAAATCGGAACGACCTTGTGAAATATACATTTCATAATTTTTTTATGTTGAGATTGTCGGGAAAATAATATATTCGATCGCTTTTTGACTGACCATAATGGCTTTTCCGTACCTTGAATGTTTTAATGTGGTTGAGCACACTTTGGAAGACATCATCAGATTTTGTTGTTGTGATGATTATGATGTTTGCCTTTTTGATCTTTAGGTTGCATACCTGTAGACTTGAGAGAGTTCTGTAGTACCTTGTAAGCGATCTCATGCAAGGAAACGAATGCTTTCAAACACACTGGTATTTCGTCCATGTCGTTAGAGTTTAACACCCTTACCTTATAAGAATACTTACTATAATGTAATTTAGCTTCTGCAAAGGAATATTTCAGAAGTGTCCCTCATAAGAGGAAGAAAGCCTATAATTTCAACAGTCAATGAACCTTTGTTTTTATATGTGAATTTATTTTTTATGACTGCACCTAGTGCCTCTTTATTACATTATGCATTAATTGTATCAAATCACCTAGAGCACATTAATATTTTTTTCCTTAAGTATTTGTGGTCATTAAAGGTTTGATTTAAATAGCTATTAGGCTATATTATAACAATTTATTTGGGTTTTTTATTTAACCCGATCATTCATTCTCTTCTCTTATATATTATATTACTCTAATAGTTATTAAGTTTAATTAATAGCGTATGGTAAATTTTATGCATTAAATAACATACACCCTTTGACTACATCATAACAAAGTACTAATGCATTGCAAACTCTTTGCTCTTTGCTGCGAGTTACTACAGGAGTAGGAGAGTAGTATAGTCGGAGGCACCGATTTTGGCGCATGACCTCAATGACATTTACAATAGGCGAGCCAATGTTTTGTGAGAACTGAAAGAATGAATTGCGATAAGGCTGTCTGTCGTTGTTTACACTCGCCTCTTGTATCGTCATTATTAGACTAATTAATAAACACACCACAGTACAGTCCGATTCATGAGAGTGCCGTAAATGCCTTTCGTTCGCCTCCTGCATTTTCTAAATTAAGAGGAAAAATAGCATTGCATAACCAGAACCAAGAAATTATTGCAAATGTTCATTACTTCATGAAGCGACAGGCGAAAAATAGATATGAGTTGTGTCGAATTGTCTTCATTAATAACAAACATTCATGAAGTATAGTCGGAGGCACCGATTTTGGCAGATGACCTCGATGACATTTCCAGTAGGCGAGCCAATATTGTTTGTGTAAGCTACGAGAATGAGATGCGATAACATTCAGAGTCGTTCATATTTTCATAACAGCAGCTCATATCAATTATCCTTATTATGAAACGCACCACGGTACAGTCCTACTCAAAGAATACCTTTAATAAATGTAAATGACTTCCGTTCGCAATGATTTTACAATTCGTCTCCTACATTTTATAAATTAAATTAATTCTTAATTACAAGGAAAAAGCATTGCATTGCGCATATATAATCCTACCCTTACCAGATCAATATACAAGATCTGCCTAGTAATAATCTAGGGATCATCTACTGGTGGTGCGACAATTCAAGTTAATAAAATTACGATTCTTCTTAAGAATCGAAATATAATTTTGTTAATTGGGTAAAATTGCATGCTGCGGAAGTTAGATTTATGTAAGAGTATAATAAATAGGATTGTAATGGATATTACAAGGGCAATAATTTCTTCACACGCACATTGTGAATAGAACAGAGAAGAAAGCATTTTAAAATATTCGAAATCCTACAAAATATCGGAGAAACCAATTTTCCCTGCACAAATTGCACCAATTGAAAAATATAATTACCATTCACAATAAATCCTGTATTTTATGGATTCTAAAAAGTTGTTTATTAATCTAGAGGTATTGGCTGATGACTATATTAAATTCCAGCACAACATTCATTCAGAATATGTAGAAATTGCACTTTGGATTTTACTAAATGTATAGGCCTACTATCAAAAGATGTTATATACCCCCTTAAATACTGTACATGTGTTACCTGTGCGATATCCGATGATTAATTTTTTAAAATATAATTCATAGTACTGAAACTGCCATATTGAATTCGCACAAATTGTATTATTCGTAATTTTCGTCTCGAAAACCCCTAAGATATCTAATTTAATTTTTCACCCATTTTGGTCCCACTCCACCACTTTAGGGACAAAGTCGGACTAAATAATACCTTATTCGTATTCTGTGATCGCAAAGATCCCCAGATATCGACTTTCATCGAGATCGGATGACATGAGATTTCTCACTCCCTTTTGCCTTTTCATCAGTATCTTAGGATATGGTATTTAAAAAAATCTAAGAATGTTTAACCAATATTGTAGAGAGTAACCTTCATTTTAAATGTTACGTCTCTAGTTAAATATAGTTTAATTAATTTTTAAAATCGTCGACTTCTTTCTATCTCCTCTCTACTCGGGGGGGGGGGGGAACTGAAGTTATTTCAAGGGAGTAGCCTACATGAAATTGAATTTTTTACTTTCCTTATACATTTTAGAAACAATTCTGAGAGATGAGATGAATAGTCTAACCCAATTTTATGAGTGAATCTTTGTTTTAAATTTAAAGGCTGCACGTCTGCTGGTTAAAAAAAAATAAACCGGTATAATTATTTTGATCATTACTGCCTCCCATTTTCCATCCCTTAATGTTCGTATTTCGTAAAACTCAGTCTTATCTATTCACTAAGGATTAACATATTTCCATATATATATAACAGATTATAATTCCATTTCGTACAATATTCTGGTCACGAGACATAATCATATACTTTGTCTTCGGGATTTACCTACTACCAAACCTATCGCTTTATTTGCTTCAAGTAAAATTTCCGTGTTTTCCCTAATCGTTTGTGGAGTTTTTCCTAACATATTCACGTCATCCGCATAGACAAAAAGCTGATGTAACCCGTTCAATTCCAAACCCTCTCTGTTATCCTGAACTTTCCTAGTGACATATTCTAGAGCAAAGTTTAAAAGTAAAGGTGATAGTGCATCTCCTTGCTTTAGCCCGCAGTGAATTGGAAAAGTATCAGATAGAAACTGGCTATACGGACTCTGCTGTACGTTTCACTGAGACACATTTTAATTAATCGAACAAGTTTCTTGGGAATACCAAAGACACATATAGACTACTGTAATATTTGTTTAGTTTTTGGAGGTGACTGTGCACAGTTCAATAGAATACTCGGGCGTGCATGTTTACTCTTATGTCCTGCCCATTCCACTGCGACAGAGATAACAGCCGATCTTGCAGCGGTGAGGACTCGCTCTCCAGTTCACATTAAGAAAATCCATCTGCCAAAATCCCTGGCGCGACCTATACGAGAATAAGTTGCGGAAGCGACAGGAATCGACACGTTGGATAAATAACCGAAAGAATAGATATGCTGAAATAAGGAAATAAGTAATTCGATAATCTAGGAGATTCGATCCGATACTGTGGATTGAGTCTCGGCGTAGCTCAGTGGTTAGAGATCCTAGTGCGTGTAACTGGGAGTCAAGAGTTCGATACGATACTTATCTGGTAAGAGCAGAATTTCTTAACACACATTGTGAAGAAAACAGAGAAGAAAACATTTAAAAATATTCAAAATCGAAAAAAAAATATTGGAGAAATCAATTTTCCCTGCACAGATAGCAACAATTGAAAAATAGAATTACCATTCACAATACATACTTAATGGATTCCAAAGAAAAACTGTTTATTAATCTAGAAGTAATGCCTGATGGCTATACTAAATTCCAACAAAATTCATTGAAGATATGTAGAAATTATATTTTTGGATTTTGCTAAATTCATACTGTGGAAATGTGTTACATTTACATACCTCTTTAAATTATGTTAATTGTGTTTTGTCTGCGTTACTCGATGCTTTCTTTTTTTTTAATACAATTCAGAGTACTGAATCTGCCATAGCCTATTGAATTCGCATAAATTTTATTATCCGTAATTTTCGTCTTGAGAACACTTCTGATATCAAATTTAATTTCTCACCCATTTTTGTCCAACTCTACCATTTGAGGGATAAATTTGGACAAAATATCATATTCGTATTCTGTGATCCCAAAGATCTCCAGATATCAACTTTCGTCGAGATCGGACGACTTGAGATTTTTCATTCCCTTCTGCCTTTTCACTATTCCTTAGATGGTATTTAAAAAATCGGAAAATGTTTAATCAAAATTGTTGGGAGTAATCTTCATTTTAAATGTTACGTCGTCTCTACGTCGGCTAGTTCAAAATACCTGAGTGAAATTTTATAAAGGAGCTTTTGTTTTAAATTTCAGGGCTGAATGGCTGCCGGTTCAAAAAATAAACCAGTATATTTTGACCATTATTACCTCCTATTTTACATCCCTTAATGTTCGTATTTCGTAAAACTCCGTCTTATCTTTTGACTAAAGATTAACAGAAACCTACAGACATGGTTTAAGGAGATTTAAAATGATTAGTCAGTCCGTTGATTATAGAATATTTTTTATATATACAGTATATATATATATATATATATATATATATATATATATATATATATATATAGTCTTTATACTTCATAGTAACGAGGAAAAGATTATGCAGCGGCAACTGGAATTATCTCGAAAACAGTGTGCCGGGGACTTCTCTTTTCATACGCATGCACACATACTGTATAGATTACTGCACTTGTATAAAAGTGGTTATATGTGCATTGTTTTTGGAGATGACTGTCCATCCGAGTCCACTAGGATAATCAGGAATGTATGTTTACTCAATTATATGTCTCACCCATCCCAGCTGCAGTTTGCTTGCGACGAAGACAGCAACCGACCTTGCAGCTAAGAGTAACTCGCTCTGGAGTACTGATTAATAAAATCCATCTGCCTAAATCGATGGCGTCAACTTATAGAGTAGGGGACAACTCTTTGGTTGTCGCTCCTTCCTCCGCGCAAGAAAAGCACAAGGAACATCATGCGCTCGAATGCATCCTTCTTGCCGTGTAGTCCTCATATAGTTTTTGGTCTCACGCGATAAAGAAACTGTGAATTGTGAACAAGTAGTAAAATGATGAACTGGTAAATATGAGTACACTGGAAAAGCCTGCTCCAACATTACCCTTGTCCACCATAAATTATTCCACTTGGACTGATTGGGATTTGAACTCGGGTTTCTAGCGTGAAAACTCAACGATGTTTTAGTTTGGATAACGGCCAGATCACATATAACAGATTGATCAGTCTTATGGGCTTTTAAGGCAACAACTTTTATCAATTCCACTATGCTGCCATCTGGTGACTGCAAAAGAAGTCACGTTATAACTTCATTTGAATTGCATGGAGCAACTGCACTTCCATCTAGTGGTCGTTACCAATCGACAGTTGCGATCCTAGTGGTTGTGATCTTTCTCGTGGTACCGTATTGAACATGGGGATGGCCAATCTGTTATATATGTGATCAGGGATACCGGTGTGCTTAGATAACGTTTCCTTCTACTTACACCATATCTGATGATTCGAGTGTCGGTACAAATTCCAGAAATTTCTACTGCTACCTATTTGCTCTGTAGAATGTTGTCCGTAAGAACACCACAGTGTTGGTTCCTGGGATACTTGGTAGTATGCGGTAGTTTTCCGTTGATAATGCACCGGTGATAATGAAGATTGTAAATTAATAAATGACGGAATTATGGCAGGAGAAATGGGATTACCACTTGAACTTAATAGGGGTTTGTTCGTGGGTTTACTGATTATTCTACAGCAAGGAAAGTCGACGCTGTAGTCTGAAGACAACGGTGTGCCTAAAGATAGTTTATTGGCGATGTTTTTCATAGTCCATTGGTTATATCTTTCCAGGATATTCCAACAATTTTATTACTATTATTGTTTATGAACAAGGAGAGTGTTAGGTTTGCAATTATGGCGGTAATATTTTTATCCAGAAAACCCACTGTTAATGTACAACAGTGTGCAAATCGAATGGCTACTGATGCACGCAAAATGTACAGTATTAAGTATGACATCGTGTAAAATTTATTTTATCACTTAATTATCCTTTATTTGGTTAGTGACAAATATTTTATAAATTATTTGTCGTTGATGGAAAATAAGTGGAAAATCAGATAGCCTACTGATTATTTAGGTTGTTTCGTCAGAAACACATTGCATGTTCTAAATCTAAAATATGAATGTTCACGTTGCAGCTCGGAATACTGCAGAACTGCTCGATAATGTAGTCAAGTTGACACCAATGTAGACTGCTCAGATGAAGGATGGAAAAAGCCCTTCGTGTTTGCGAGACAGTAGTCTAATATATTTTGGGTATTCTTTATCATTCTAGTGATTACTGATATTTGATGTTCGTAATTGTTACAGATCATGTTAAAATGTAGGTAATTTATTATACGGGCTATTCCATCTCAAATCGACCGAAATATAGAGAAAATTGACCTTACACTTTCTAAATATATAATAAAACGTTTTTTGTACGTAGACAACTGTGATATAATACTTTGCACAAAGTTTGAGGCATCAGAACTTAATAGTGTTTAACTCAATAATATTTAAATTTATCGTATTTTCATAAAATTAGCAACTTTAAACTGTTGTGGCTCCGAAATCCTTTCACCCAATGATCAAAATTATGGTTTATTTTGCTGCTGAGAAGTTAAAGTTTATATTGACATGTAAACAGTTTTTCTTACTTTTTATGGAAATGGAGAAATTTAGATTTTTCTTCATTAAGACGCCTTTGGCTACGAAAAAATATTTTTAAAATATATGGTTAGATTCCGCATTGAAAGTACAAATAAACACATATTTTTTACTGGTGGTTCGTTGATAAGAAAGTATTGAAAATATCAAATAAAGAAAATAAATAGTACGCGCGTGAACTAACCTGCTGTGAGACGGGAGGTAGTCGAGACAAGCAAGGCCAGGAGACAAACACGTGATGTGTCGTTTAGCAGTCATGGCTGTGCTAGCTTTATCACAGGTTTTCATAAACATAGGAGTACAATGACGCCCAACGCTCGCTTATCTTCAGCTCTCTGCCAGTGTATGCGGTACTGCGCCGTTGAAGTCTAGGCGTGTGAAAATAATCTATTTAATACCCTCGAAACTTATTGTCGAGCCACTAAGCAAACAATGCCGAATCCCTCTTAATATTGCAAGGTTTTTTCTCAATATTGTTTTACATTTTTACAAATTGCCAAAAAGCCTAAAAGCAAGTAAAATCAGATTATCTGTCTCTTTGTGTACAATAAAAATAAGGATTACTTCTTAACATAACCTACCAAATGTCAGCTTCAAAATAAGCTCTCGTTCAATGTTCTGCAATAAATGGTTCAAGAGTTCTGAGCGCTGAAAGAGGCTTGTTTTTCTAAAATACGCTAAATTTGTGGCTCAATAATACGAAAACCGTTTGACTTTCGATAGTATATTTTTTTAAATGCACTCCCCTCAGCACCTTGTATAAGTAGGGAAAAAATTAAAGTATAAAAATATGCGAGGTTTTTTACTGATCGATTTCATATGGAATAGCCCATACACTGCTTTGATAGTGATTGAATTAATATAGTAAAGATAAATGAAAATGCAGTAATAGCACAGTCTAGTATATACAGTCACGAAGCTCATTATGTAGGAAATATGCATCCATAAATAGTTGTTAATCACTAGGATCGCTACTATCGCCCCATTACAGACAATGCGAAATAGTACCGGCACAGTCTATTGTTCCTAGTACCCTCACAACACAAGCTTCGTGACTGTATCTACTAGACTGTGGTAATAGTTTCAAAACATTAAATCCACGGAGAATGTTATTTATGCTAGGGCTGGAGAAACTCTTTTCTTTGTTGATCATTAAAATAGTTGAACGTTAAAACAGTCGTTAGTATTGAAATTTGTATCAAACCATATTGTATGTGGTGGAAGAGACGGCTTGAACACCTTAACTCTACCAGTCGAATAAATAAGTCTAAATCTGTAGATTATATGCCTAACTACGGAAACAATGGGAAAATACTACTGCATAACTTAATTATGTATGCTCTTATTCTAAGAATCTAAAGAGGTGGTATGTATCTCAAATTTGTTATGATTATATGAAAATTGGCTACTGAATTTCGACACTAAGGCTATCTTCTACTATCGTCCATTCACATTTACATACTGGGCTGATGCAAAAGTTAGTAGCGTTTTTTCGCTGTGATAATGTTTTTATTTGAGATGAGTAGCATACATATTAATCAATAATACCGGTACATTATCTATGACTCTCTGTCAGCGTTGGATTAGTTTTTCGATTCTGCGCCTGAAGAAATCTGTTGGTTTGGAGGTTATCATACGAGTTCCCTTGAAGATTGTTGGAATCCACCGCTGTGGAGTAACGGTTAGCAAATGCATGGGTAACTTTCGCCGATGGACCCTGGTCTCATTTCGTTGGCTTTATCAACTTCATCTCACTCAGATGCTAGATAACCATAGCAATTGATAGCGTCGTAAAATAACGAATTAAAAAAAAAAAAAAAAAAGATTGTTGGATAGAAAACGGAAAGGGTGGAAATCTGAGGACGCAAATTCGGGAGAATATGGGCGATGTAGAATCACTTCCCAGCCAAGCTCTGGATAGCTGTTTTCGTCATGTTATCGGAATGCGGGCATACATTATCTTGTTGCAGGAGTATTTGATGCTATCTTTTCGATAGTTATTCTTAAATTGAGACTGCAAGACATCTTTGTTATTGACAATAAATGCCAACAGTTATGGGTACATTCCTAGGAAGCAATTCGTACTATACAACGCCTTGTTTATGCCACCGAATGCATATCTTCTGTGTTTGGTCACTTTTGTAGGGGTGTTGTATGTTGAAACGACAGACCCATTTTCTTCAAAGCTTTCTCCGATGACATTCTCCCCGTACACGCCGCACATGTTTCGAGCTGTCTTTATTCCTCTAGTATATTAAACCCAAACAGAAGAATATGTCGGAAGTGTTCTTTTTTCACTTCTTTACCCCACAAATAGTATGGTGCATAAGTATGGTGGGTTGGTGCGTTTTTGTTTCGCGTGTTGGTACTCCGGTTGCTATGAGTTTATTTATTGATTGTCATTTTTTATTTGAAGTTCAGTTGTTGTGCTTGAGTTTACATCACTGCCTGCTGGATCACATCCTATGGCTGCTTACACTGCCTGCCCAATAAACGATTATGCACGAGTAACCGCTAGGTGGCAGGTAGTGACTTCGTATATACTGATAATATTAATAGCGGTGGGCACTGCCTGCCACCTATCGGCAAAATAACTTTGATTGAGCAGGCAGTTTACGGAGCTATATGATGCGATACTGCAGGAAGTGGTTTACATATTGAAGTTTTCATTTTTGCAGATAATGAGTGGAGCCGTGGGCGCTAGAAAATGGAGTGTCAAGTGGAGAAAGTGGAACATTTTCGACATATTCTTATTTTTGAGTTCAGTAGAGGGGGGGGGGAGCAGCGAAGAAGGCCAGAAACATTTGTACCGTGTATGAGGACAATGCTATTGGAGAAAGCACGTCAAGAAAATGGTTTTATCGTTTTAAGGAGGGTCTTTTTGACACTCCACGTTCAGAAAGACCATCGGAATTTGACCGCATGCTCTAAGCCAAAACCACAAAAATCAGCGGGTGGCCATATGTGCACCTTTGCTTACTCGTCATCGATTGGCTCGTGAACAACATCGAACATTCCTATCCAATGTTGTTCCTGGTGACGAGAAATGCTGTCTTACGCTAACATAAGGAAAAGTAAGGAATGGTTGAGTCCGGGAAAAAAAAAAAAAAAAAAAAAAAAAAAAAAAAAAAAGGCAACTCCCCGTACAAAGGCCAGTGCAGGCGCATCCACAAAAGATAATGTTACGCATCTGGTGGAACTGCGAGGGTGTACTGTACTACGAATTGCTTCCCCGAGGTGTAACCATCACTGCCGACATTTATTGCCACCAACTGAGACGTCTTGCACACCCAATCCAAGAAAAACGACCAACAAGACTGCGTGAAGTAATGCTACTCCACGATAACGCCCGCCTGCACTCTGCTAACCTAAAGGCTCGTCTCCACTATTAAACATTTAACAACAACATGTTAAATGTAACATGTTGGCGTGTTTTCCAGCAGCAATGGAAAACATGTCAAGTCAATTCATTTTCTCGTGCAGTGTCGGTACAGTTAGGCAAAGTTCGTATAGTTTCCATAGCAACAACTAACTTCCGATTTTGTGGCGCGTATCTTGATCATTTTTATACTATCATTGATCCTTGGTATTGGCTGTAAGTTGTTCGAAGTAATGGAGTGGACGAAAGAACATACGTTATAATCAAATTAATGCACTGATGGAAAGACTTTGTTTGTGGGATGTGTCTGCAAAAGAATACAGAGACAAAACAAAGAAGGCCGACTGTTTTAGAGAACTGGAATTATTATTTAACTGTTCTGGAGAATACAATAGAGAGTTTTCGCACTCTCGTCGTAAGCTAAACGTTAATGCTATGTTGATGTCAGTAATGGTCGTATTTGGTGATGTATGTTAACGTTCGTAAAACTTCGGAAAGAACAATTTATTATACGATATTAGCCGCTCCTTTAACATTATCATGTCGTAGGTCCTATGATAGTCAATCGCGCTGTAATTTTTTAAATTAAGATGAAATGGTTGCTCTTAAATTGTGTTTTTCTTTGATGTAACAGTAAGTACTTTTGTAGCACAATATTAAAATCTTGTTCTGACATTCTCAGCAAGTTTTTGAATCCAAATCGATCTTCAACTTTAAGCTCGTTTAGAATGTCTTCTGCATAGTGTCTTTTACTAAGATATTGCCGCACACACATTCTCATTTTCTTCCTTTTCAAGGTCTTGTAACAAGCAATAGAGAGATTTACAAAAGTCAAATCATCATCTGAGTCCATTTTCCAAGGTTTGAAAATACCCTATGTATGTACATTAAAATCTCATAGACTTTATGGAGGACTACGCAAAGAAAGTCATATTTAACATGTTTAACAGTGTGGACAAAGTGTTAAATGAAATTAGCATTAAAATGTACAATCAACATGTTGTTGTTAAATGTTTAAACGTGGAGACGAGCCTTAACACAAAACACATCCAGTAGTTGGGTTGGGAAGTCATTTCGCATCCCCCTTATTCACCTGATCTTGCGCCCTCAGATTTTCACCATTTCCGCTCTCTATCGAACAACCTTCAAGGAACTTACTTTCCGAATGAAAATGCGCTCCGAACATGGCTTGACGACTTCTTTACCTCAAAACCACGCGATTTTTACAGGCATGGAAACGAAAAACTACTCCAGCGTTGGCAGACAGTTGTAAATAGTGAAGGAGGTTAGGTATTGTTGATAATTAACTACTCTCTTATGTGTATCTGATGTGTTTAATACAAACTTTCTTAAAATCCGTAAAATTCAAGGCGTGTTTACAAGCAAAACACTCCAAATAGCAAACTTACAAATGCCAACGATAAACAATCTCCTAACAATGCAGTGTTGTAATGAGCAAAGACGCTACGAACTTATGCATCAACCTAATACAGTAGAATTAATTAAATAAAGTTGTAGTCTGTCACAGGTAACAGACTGTTTTCCTGTTTGCTGAGGGCAACAGAGATCAGTTTAAACGATGCAATTTGCTGCAAAACGTTATTCTTACTCTGGAACTGCACCATCTGTTTCGGTTCACCTGAAATACCAGCTCCCAAACAGCAATTTCGAAAGAACAGCTTGGCGAGTGAACTGTGAGCCGTAACAGTCATACTACAGTAGTTGTCAGCTAAAGAGAAATTCTAAGAAAATATTACATGCTGTTGTGAACAAACTGAATGGATTAAAATGCTATGTTTGAGACAAAATGGTTGAAGTGTCTATTATTTTAACATAAATTCCCAAGTTTAGAAAATTGTAAGTGGGCTCTAGATCCGAGGGATACAAAAATGATTATGTTAAATAAAAATGATACAGTGATCTGCATTGCCCGTCTTCATCTGTCTGTTCCTGTCGCACACTTTCCTTTTTCTCTCGTTTCTCCTCTCTCGTCTTCTCTCCCCTCCCCTCTCTCTCTACTACGATCACACTAGCCAGAATCAAGAAGCAATTTTGCGAACATTTATGATAATTGACAAAAACGGATTTAGACTTGTATGCATTTGACACGTTCACGACTGTTTTTGAAATCCGTTTTGTTTATAGTTGCTTTAAACTTCGAGGTCATTGCGCGACTGACATTATTGTTGATATCAGAGTCTGGTTGATATCACGGACTCTGGTTGATATGTTAGATTACTGCCATCTATCGGCATATCTACGAACCACTATGTCAGTATAGTGGGGACATATCTGCAGGGGTTTTCTGGAGATGTGAGAGTCCGCTTCGTAAATTGAATTTAGTGGTCTCTATAGAAAATACCAGAATTTTCTCTCATTTATGGTGTCATGTGTTTTTTTTTCTTTTTAAACGCTTCATTGTTCACATTTATAATAGTAATTAACTGCTTCAAACAAACTTTATACGACTATAATGCATAAATCAAGTCGAATACCGTAACACCACAGTCTAGTATATACAGTCACGAAGCTTGAGTTGTGAGGGTGCTAGGATCTATAGACTGTGCCAGCACTATTTCGCATTGTCTGTAATGAGGTGATATCAGCGAGCCTAGTGGCTAGCAACTATCTATGGATGCATATTTACTACGTATTGAGCTTCGTGACTGTATATACTAGACTGTGGTAACACCATGTTTCATGTGCATGCGACAAACATGGCATAGAATACTATACAAGATACGGAACTTCAAGACTTGGCTGAAACTGAAGACTACTCATTTCAGCTCTCGTTTCTGAAAACTACAAATCTATAAATGTAGACATTCGTTGAATGTATATACAAGAAAGCCAATTATACAGGGAAAACCGTCAGTAAAGTCATGCATTTTAAGAAGTTATTCTTTAAGATATTTCAAACAAAAGAGTTCAGTAAAATTTTGCTCGTTTTTGTTTCCTTTTCGAGAAAAAAAAATTGTTTTATGTGAAACATTTCATTGCGTGTTTTGGAAAAACCATTGATTTAATTCCCAATATGCTCAGACAATTTAAGACAGTAGTGTTAATAAATGATTGAAAGAAAATTAGTTTTGTCTTTTCAACGTGCAGAAATTTGATCCGAACATCTTAAAATTCCTTCTCTGAACATTAAAGGGGAATCGTTTTCGTCTACAGCCACTACTATCTGGTTATCTGAGCGTTTATAATTTTATTATTTGCTGAAGTTATTCTCATTGCCTTCCTCCGATTGCAACCCGCGATCCTCTTGATTCATTGGTCAGCATGGTAACAAGCAGGATGAAGTGATGTCTTGTATTTGATCAATTACTTGAAAACAGAACTTACTTACTGGCTTTTAAGGAACCCGGAGGTTCATTGCCGCCCTCACATAAGCCCGCCATTGGTCCCTATCCTGAGCAAGATTAATTCATTCTCTATCATCATATCCCACCTTCCTCAAATCCATTTTAATATTATCTTCCCATCTACGTCTCGGCCTCTCTAAAGGTCTTTTTTCTTCCGGCCTCCCAACTAACACTCTATATGCATTTCTGGATTCGCCCATACGTGCTACATGCCCTGCCCATCTCAAACGTCTGGATTTAATGTTCCTAATTATGTCAGGTCAAGGATACAATGCATGCAGCTCTGCGTTGTGTAACTTTCTCCATTCTCCTGTAACTTCATCCCTCTTAGCCCCAAATATTTTCCTAAGCACCTTATTCTCAAACACCCTTAACCTATGTTCCTCTCTCAAAGTGAGAGTCCAAGTTTCACAACCATAAAGAACAACCGGTAATAAAACTGTTTTATAAATTCTAACTTTCAGATTTTTTGACGGCAGCCTGGATGATAAAAGCTTGTCAACCGAATAATAACAGGCATTTCCCATATTTATTCTGTGTTTAATTTCCTCCCGAGTATCATTTATATTTGTTACTGTTGCTCCAAGATATTTGAACTTCCCCACCTCTTCAAAAGATAAATTTCCAATTTTTATATTTCCATTTCGTACAATATTCTGGTATTCTGGTCACGAGACATAATCATATACTTTGTCTTTTCGGGATTTACTTCCAAACCTATTTCTTTACTTGCTTCAAGTAAAATTCCCGTGTTTTCCCTAATCGTTTGTGGAGTTTCTCCTAACATATTCACGTCATCCGCATAGACAAGCAGCTGATTTCAATTCCAAACCCTCTCTTTATCCTGGACTTTCCTAATGGCATACTCTAGAGCAAAGTTAAAAAGTAAAGGTGATATTGCATCTCCTTGCTTTAACCCACAGTGAATTGGAAACCCATCTGACAGAAACTTACCTATACGAACTCTGCCTTGAAAACAGAATTTGATGAAAAAGGTGTTTTTTTCTTAATATGCATGAATGTGTATGGATAGAAATCGAAAAGCCTGAGGGGGAATTCAATAATATTATTGTTAGTATTGAGAGGCCTGATGTTTGTGTCGAGGACAAATCATGCTCGTATTACAGAATGTTTACAAGATGTCAGACTATTATTATGACATACTGTATGTTTAATGCGGAATAGGCCTTTTCATTTGTATTTACATTCTGTAGTTATCAAGAATAATATTTCACTGTTATGCAATTAAACTGCGTACAAACTTAATCGATAAGCCATATCGCTTTTATTGCCATTTTGTAAATTGATAGCTGTGTCATAATAATATGATATCTGTTCATAGCAGTTGGCCGTACAATTAAAATACGGTACTCGTAATATAAACCCTTCATAAGCAGTAATTCAGTTTGCAATTCAGAATATGCGAAAATGTCTATCTGCTGAATTGTACTGAAAGTCAGATAATTTACGGTGTAATGTTACCGCAGGCATTCATAGATTACAGTGCATTTATAGGCACTTTTATGAAGGCTGTAGATTTTTCCAGATAATAGGGTTTATAATGTAAAAATGCAGATTGTATTGGTGTTCTGCTGTGGCTTAACAAGCAGCATGTTCAGCTGCAAACCTAATTAATTGGATTTGTTTTCCGTCAGGAGTTAATCTCTCTTCTACAGATAGATGTGGTTCCTATGTTTTGTGTTTAACTTTGTCTTAAAAGCTTTGCTTACCAGAGTATCTCATTACTTGTGAATGTTTAATGTTGGTTCACGATCCTCACCTGTGCAAGGGCATAATGCTTAAAGGCAATTTGATGAGGATTTGATGATTATGATGATAATACAGTTTTCATCGATATTAGCCATTATTACTAGTATTGAATATGTAAATTGAATATATAATTGAGTCGACACCTGTGGAGTAACGGTCAGCGCGTCTGGCTGCGAAACCAGGTGGCTCGGGGCAAGTTACTTGGTTGAGGTTTTTTCCGGTGTTTTCCCTCAACCCAATACGAGTAAATGCTGGGCAACTTTCGGTGATGGACCCCGGACTCATTTCACTGGCGTTATCACCTTCATATCATTCAGACGTTAAATAACCTAGATGTGATACAGCGTCGTAAAATAACCTAATAAAACATATATATATATATATATATATATATATATATATATATAATTGAAGGTTACACGGGAAAAACGAACAATGTCACAATGCTGGTAAGGCTGATGTCATTATCTAATTCACTGTATTGCTACAAACTTTAGTGCTATTTTTACCAAAATTGGTAAAGGAGAATTAAAACCACGGATACACTTATTATTTCCTTCATTTCAAGTAGAAATATCAATAAATTTTGCAGTAATATACTGAAATACTCATAGATCACTATCTCACCCTTAATGGAAATGTGACATTGTTCGTTTTTCCCGTGTACCCTCCAATTATGAAAGTATTAACTAGATGCACTTAAATGCTAACATTTGCAGCTGCTGCGTGCCCACAGCCATTCAATGCGGACGGGTGTGACATTTACATAACATTTTTAACTGGTTTATTGTATCCCAATAGTTTGCAGTGCATGCTACACCTCTCATACCTGAATCACAATGTAGTACAACAAACCTTTCACCTCCTGTCTAATTTTTGTCGTAGAATTCTAATAATACTTAAGATAGCAGCATCGTAAATGTCCTAGGACGGGTGTGACAAAAAATGTACTTGCAGTGAATATCTCTAATGAAAATTTTGTATATCAAAATAATTAAATTTTAAAACTATAAATTATCCATAAGATTTTAGGAAGCACTGAATTAAATACTAATAATTGTAATAAAATATCTTAACAACATTACAACAAACATAAACATAGGAATCAACTGAAGTAGTATTACTCGACCGAGGCGAGTGGAGCCGCGGACGTAATGTGAACTATCGCGAGGACGTATTGCGAACGCAGGAACAGTACAAGTGGCGCTCCGGGCTGCAGGACTCCTCTGGCCTCGGTCGAGTAATACTTAGTTCTAAGATTGTTCAAGAGCATCAATACTTCTCGAAAATACATAATAGAGTCTGTTTTCTGTAACCTTTAAAGATGGTTCTGGAAGAATACCGGTACCTATCAGTTGTTCATATGAAACACAAGACACATTATTTTCATCCATTTTGAAAATCTGAGCGTTTTCTCTGTCACATACTCTCAAGCACATAATTTTAATTTCACCATCTTCTTTAGCTGCCACAACCTCGTTCCAAGATTTCTTCCTTTCGTTGTACTTTCACTGTACATGGAACATCTGGATTTGCTTCCAAAAGTTTTTTAATAAGTGCCTTACAAACCAAGTGATGCACACACTTGTAAGAACCAAGCTCAGGAGTTCCATTTCCAGCCTTTGTCTCCTGCTCTCTTCTGCGTTTCAGCATCCTTACGTCCTTTGGTCTTCAGTCTGTTCATGTCTGCAGATAAACTTATTTTTTGGGTTTGCTCACCTCTTCCTAACTCTCTCCCTTTCCTTCAACAAGTAAACTTTTTTGGATTCTTCGTTTTCATTCAGTTTCTTTCTCCAATTTTGTTCTGATGTTTTACACTCTTCTCTCTTTTCTGCATTCATCTACGAAGAATAAGAATAAGAGGAAAAACATTTTAAATGTATTATGTTTCGAACAACAACAAAAATCATATATATTTTTAAAAACTATATTTCTGAGAATGAGCCTATATGACATGAACACATACAACCACAAAAGTCTCTTACAAAAATCAACTATATTTAATTTAATTTACTTTTCCGTAAGTAGTAGTAAATACAGTTTAATAACTTCAGTCATACTCTGAAGGACGGGTGTGACAGATATTAACCAACGCTTTTTTATGTCTTAATTCTGAATCAAGCAAATGTAATATTCAGATTGTATAGCCTAGTGACTCATCCTTACTTCTGTAAAGTTTTATTTCTTTTATAGTTTCTTATTAATGAATAAAATAAACTTCAGAGTAATTTTTGAGACGGGCGTGACACACACAACTGTTAGCATTAACATAATTAAAACTCATTATCTACCTCACCTGCTTTTAGAATTAAGTCCTAAAATGAGGAAGAAAAGTACGGTTGTAGATAAGATGGCAACAGATCAGCCGATTGATGAAAAGAGAGAACAATTTAAGGACTGCCAACATTGATCGTTTTTTACACTGAAGTTCAGCATGTACACACTTCGCATTTGTTAAATGTTATGTTTTATTTAACGACGCTCGCAACTGCAGAGGTTATATCAGCGTCGCCGGATGTGCCGGAATTTTGTCTCGCAGGAGTTCTTTTACATGTCAGTAAATCTACTGACATGAACCTGTAGCATTTAAGCACACTTAAATGCCATCGACCTGGCCCGGGATCGAACCCGCAACCTTGGGCATAGAAGGCCAGCGCTATATCAACTCGCCAACCAGGTCGACTTCACATTCGTTCAAAAATAAACATAAACAGAGTGAACTAAGTTGCGGAACTTATTTCTGCTGTAAAGTATAAATAATAAGGGTTTATTATTATTAGTCTCCAGAAAGAAATATTAAGCTTTAAAAAATAATGTCCAGGCTCAGTTTAGCATGGAATGGCTGTCCAGTAGACTCAGATCGGGGTCTGGATATCGGTCTCGCAAGCAGGGAATACCGACGGAAAGAATGCGAATCAAACAATGCAATAAGGAAGAGCGGGCAACAGGAAAGGTCACGAGATAACTTGAATGATATTCAAGCGTACAGTCGGAAGAGAAAGACATCGATAGAATCAGTCTTGTGTTATGATAGTTATATTACGACTTTAGTTTGTTCCATTCATGTGAATACGTGTCTTGTATCGCACGGTATTATTTCATTCGTAAACATATGTTGCGCGTTTACTGTACTCCAACCAGGAGAAAGTCTCAGGGGAATGAGACGCAGTGGGGTGATGCCATGAATGAATGTTGATGTCATAAGATGTCGTAAGGTCACATACGTGGGTACTCATATATCTATTGGCTAGCTTTCACAGCACAAACGATAACACTGATACACACATACTTATACTACCCTAGTTACAAAATTAGATCACTGTTAATCTCTTGGTCTTTTAATCCCTCCATACAGGAAATAACATATGCAGGAGAGCGCATGTTTTTTAAACTGACGTTATAACGGTAATATTATCTATATACTTCGCTCCAATAGATGACGCAATAATAAGCACATTTCTTCCACGGTTAATCTCCTGGTTGGAGAATAGTAATTAGCTTCGAATTTTTCTCTTGCTACGTTCTTTATTTCCACAGCGATGTCCTCATCTGTTCATCTTCTCGGAAGAGACAGTAATTTCATCGGCCCGTACCTCTCGCCCCCTTTGCGTGCCTATATACACACGTCAAAACAGACAGAAACGTCACCATTGCTTTTCGCTAATCGTTCCTTGCGCGAGCTATAGGAACGAATCATTTACCTTCCATAACTTGTGTCCTGTCTTTCCTTAAGCCGATCACCAACGGGCACGAGCGCTCAACACTGCTCCCGTTCAGTAGCGAGCGACTCTTGGCAGAAGCTAGCTGCAAAGCTGGAAAGAAGTACGGTACTGTGTGTCTCAACGGTCGTCTTCTCCTTCGGGAGGAATTTCATTCACGATTTCAAGACTTCAACGTATGGAGTCAGATTTTAAGATTAGCCGGTTGGTGGAAAAGTCGTTTTTTTCAGGTTCCATGAAAGTATTATTTCCAAAGAACAGTTACGAAATGAATGGTAAAAACACTGTCATTTGGCGTGTCATCTGGAATGGTACGTTGTCATGTAGGCTACAAATTTTCAACGTTGTTTTGTCTTTCTTTCGGCGACTTCAGTATTTTGTACGAGTAGAGGCGAAGCCAGAGCGTTGAAATGTAGCGTTATGGATTAGAGAAAGGAGAAAAAAAAAGAAGATAATTGCCATTGATGATATTGGAGGTTTATTTATCTATTCGTCTATTCATTCACTTATTTAATCTGACAGGATTAAGGCCATAGGGCCTTCTCTTCCATCCTACCAGATGACACACATGCTGTTCTTCAACCAGGAGATCAACCGTGAAAGGAATGTGCTTACTATTGCGTCATCTATTGGAGCGAAGTAGATATATAATATTATCGTTATAACGTCAGTTTAAAAACCATTCGCTCTCCTGCATTTGTTATTTCCTGCATGGAGAGATTAAAAGACCAGGAGATTAACAGTGATCTAATTTTGTAACTAGGGTAGTATAAACATGTGTGTATCAATGTTATTGTTTGTGCTGTGACAGCGAGCCAATAGAGATACGAGTACCCACGTGTGTGACCTTATGACATCTTATGACATCAACATTCATTTACAGCATTACTCCCCTTCGTCTCATCCGACAGAGACTTTCTCGTGGTAGGAGCACAGTAAATGCAACGAATACAAATAGGCAGTGAAATTAAATAATGCAAGTTACTTGAAAGTAATAGAGGATCAACAGAATCAATAGAGAATTAATGCAAGAAAAGGAAAAGAGAGAAACAGCAATGCTAATAATAATAATAATAATAATAATAATAATAATAATAATAATAATAATAATAAATATGTTACACGTTAAGGGTAAAACTGACAGTTATGTCTTAATATGATAGTTATAATATTATGGGTTATGGCTTAAGGCGAAGTTGTGCAACTAGACAGGCAAGCAATTCCATGAAGTAGAATTAATTTTTTTATTAACTATACTTTAATCTTGATATTATTCGACAGTCTCTGATATGGTCAGGGAGAAAATTCCAGAGCCGTGGAAGCGATATAGGTACTGAAAGAGGACGAATAGAGGGAGGGATGTTTTGTGCATGTTTCGAGTCCGAGGTAGTGAAAGGTTATAATAACGGTGTTACACGATCGAATTTTCTAATATTACAAGCGAGACGAACGCAGGTGTAGTACACACTGTAGTCTGTGGAAAATATCATTATTTAGGTTCGTGAATAGAGAATTCCAGTAATTGAAGTGGGGCATCACTAATACTTGAGGCAAAGAGGTGGAACGTTAGGCCGGGAATTCGCCTTATGGTTGGGGAAAACCTCGGAAAAACCTAACTAGGTAATCAACCCAAGCGGGGATCGAACTGCGCCCGAGCGCAATTCCGAATCAGCAGACAAGCGCCTTAGTCGACTGACAAGCAAGCATTCTCATGGGGGCAGATAAGTTTTTTTTTTTTCTTTCACCATGTTAATAATGTCAAAACAAGTGTTTGTACAAATTTTAGACACTCGAGCGCAATTACGAAGGCTATAAAAATAAGTTTCTCTGGCCTCCTTTGCAGAAAGAAAACACAATTTTGTGGAAAGATTCATTGTAACAGGTACAGCATTTGTTGAGCTATTTTTGAATACATTCCCCACCGGAATTGAGACATTTGTCATACCATAGTATCAATTTTATATCCCTGTGTCGTAGAAGTCTGCCTCCTGGGATCGGAACCAGTGTGTGGCAGCCGTCTGCACCTCTCTGTCGATCCCATGACAAATATCTCAATTCCGGTGGGGAATATGTTGAAAAATAGCTCAACAGTTGTTGTATCTGTTCCAATAAATTTTTCCTATGAAATTGTATTTTATTTCTGTAACCGGCCCCAGGGAAACTTTTTTTTTTTTTTACGGCTCTCGTAATTGCGTTCGAGTGGCCAAAATTTGTACAACACTTGTTTTGACATTGTTAACATGGTCGAAGAAGAAAAAATAACTTTTTTTTTATTTGCCGCCATGAGAATTTTGCTTGTGAGCTTCACTTGTGACTACTAAATGTTTAATTGTTTCGCTGTGTCATTTAGGTGTTACTGTAGCTATTTATTTTTGTGTTCGATTGAGTGGTCAGATCTGTTTTATTTAAAGCTCGTTGTCCTGTTATTTCAGCTTGCGATTTATCTAGATTTAGCTTGTCCAAATTGTTGCGCCCATTAATTAACCTAGAGGTGCTAGATCTTTATTAATTCTGGTCACAGTGATAGAAAAAAATCGACGTTTATGGCAGAAGAATTGCTAACTGAAAAAGATCAGTATTGCCACATGCCTCTACTGGGAGAAGTAAGAGAGAATAATCCGAAGGATTTTAAGAATTATTTAAGGATGAATGGGGAAATCTTTGACGAACTTTTCAATTTAACGGGCCACCATGATTGCGCCAAATGGGTTGCTGTATATCCGTATTGCGTTTGCGCCAGTAACTCAAACGTAATATGCAACTTTTTTGTTCATAGGTTGGTACAAAAAATATTTAAGATGTTACGATATAATTTTCCGTCCAACTTACAGACCGCGGACTGACTTAAGTAACTAGTCGCTTTCCTTTTACACGACGCACGTATTTTTTGCCGTACGAGATCTCTTTCATTACTTTAGTGATTATGGCCGCCTTCAATTTCCGTTTCACTGTTTAAGATTATTATTTTGGTAGGACAATTCTTCATTGTACAACGCCAACGTATACGTCCATCTACATATATTTACGCCTTGCGGATCTTAAAACCATATCTTACAAGTAAGTCCTGTCCTCTTTTGCTGCACCTTTGGAATACTCCATGACACTGTCTCCCTCAAAATGTTTATGTCCTCCCACTCTATGTGCCTACTACTAGAACAAAACACGCCACCTGGGTATCGTGCACTAGTAGATTTCGTGCGCTACCAAGTTAAGAAAACTGAAAATTCTTACCCAAAACTGTCGTTGACGCAAACCCATTGCCCTTAAATATGACCGTACTTTTCAGTTGCAAATAAACAATCAATCTGGCGCAAACGCATTGCACCCTAATTTAATGTAACTCCATCTTGCAAAACAAGATACTCAGAAGAGACACTCCTATGGGATAACGACTTATGCTACTCTCCGTTTCCTCGCCACTGGACGTAGTTACAAAAGATGTCAAGTTTTGTACAGGAATAAAATTTCTGTTCAGGTTCTGGGACGCGTTATACCGAAAATTTACAAAGCTGTGTATAAAGTTTTAAAGGAGGAGTATTTAATGAGAAGTAAATGTTTCATTCCTTAAAGCAGCCGTGGCGAAACTGTGACTCGCGAGCACATTGTGGCTCGCAATGATAGCTATGCATTTCACTTGCTTCCTACCTCCCCCAATCCGCACCCTCTCACTCACTGGAGTCAAACTCCGTTCCATTTATATTTGCCTCTGATCTGCGAGTGGCGTATCATCGCAATGTCTCTCTCGAAACCATGTACCTCTACAAAACCGAAAGTCTCAAGTAGGATGGGAAGACTTTTTTTTTTTTTTTTTGCCAATATGATGAAAATATTAAATATATGATTTGTTCACAAGTATTACGAGGAAAACGTTTGTATAACAAAAAACGGCATTAGGCTACATGTCACTCATGAAACATTAAAAGGTTAAGTGATATTATTATTGTTATTATTATTATTATTATTATTATTAGTAGTAGTAGTAGTAGTAGTAGTAGTAGTAGTAGTAGTAGTAGTAGTATTATCTCTGTACTTCGATCCTTTTTCAGCAGATGTACGAATAATGCAGTTAGATCTTCAATTTAAACTCACAGATCTCAAATGGAAGCTAGATGTAATGACTTGACAAATGTTGAACTTTTCAAATCTTTGTCAAAAAATAAATATCCGAAGCTTCGTTCTTTCGCTTGCTCTGTTGAAGGCATGTTCGCTACAACTTAAGTTTGTGAAAAATTATCTTCAACAATGAAAATAGTAAAGACCAAATTTAGATCACGACTGACAGACAAATACCTTCGTGATCAACTACGACTGGCAGTAAGTGACATAATGCCTGATTTTGAAACTCTCGCAGGGACATTCTGAAGACAGTTAATTTTAGGTTGTGATAATGTGTCCTATGTTTTCTTATTAATTTCTTTCTTCGTTACACGTACTAAACATTAGTTTGTTACCTTATACTGTATAAAATTATATTTAAATGCTTGACGTAAGGAAATTGAAAATCCGTTAATAAGTCAGGAAATTGCTTTACTTCCTCTTCGGGTGTCCGCCTCCCTCCATAGGTGCTATGCACGTTCCAGGTTACGGAGTGGCTCGGCGCACGATTACATTTTCGCCATGGCTGCCTTAAAGTAATGTCATCTTGTCTAGAATCGATACGAAAAGAGGAGAAAATTCCACTAAAACTCAATACTTCATAATTAAATTTATTTACGGCGATGTGGTAGTTTCTGCTGTATATAGCTGCTATGTGTCATTTCAATATTATGACGGCCACAAAGTAGCTTAGATATAGCTAACATAAGTTTTTGCTCAGTAGGCTATATAGCTAAAATGAATATAAATGAAAAGTTGATTAATCGATTGTTGATATTGTTAATGCATTACTATTCAACACAACATAATCAATCATACATTAATCATGTAAAACCACGTAATCTTTCGATTTCAGCTTCCATAAGCCGGGTATGTCTTAAAATCTAAAAAAAAAATCTAGTCGAAAATGTTCTATTAGCATGATGAATTTCGGCCATCGTTTCTCTAACTTTATAAAATATGTAAACACAAACAACACTTCGCACGTGATGTGGCCCGGCGTGTGGACTGATGTGCACAGAGCACACACGCCACTCCAGAGGATAGAGCGTTAAAACATCCTCCGCGTTCTATCATGGCACGTGGCGATAAGTTACACGCCAACAGACACTATTTTCCGCGTGATTCGAGGCACGCCACGATTTTACAAGGAAAAAAATGTGTGTGTATGGCCATCTAATGATAGCAAGCGTCTGACACAACGTAATAATCACCAAAATATAATATTGTTTCGGAACTACATAGTTCAGTTTCAAAAATTCTTAGATCATAATGTAATTCGAACCACCACAGCTGTTGCAGTCAGGTGTAAGTGCAGTAATTTACACAAACTATAAAACATCCCAATGGTCTGATCATTCCTTCTGTTAAATAAAGGATATCACTAAAGCTGTGTCTCAAAACTCAACTCTACGCGTATACTGCGCACTAGTGATTAGCAACTGCATACTAGAGTGCTTTGAACACGTATGTTTGAATCACGCCCTTCATAGACTATTTTTCTAAAAACCATGACATCACGGTGCAGCACTGAATAATTAACCCTTAAAGCCTGAATTATTTTTCGTCAAGTTTTTCGTTTATTTCGTTATAGACTGATTAAATAGATGTACCTGAATACAACAATGCTTTTGTTTTCCATTGTTAAAGCGAATATGTGGAATTACAGGGTGTGACCATATGGTAACGCTAGGTTATTATGTTGTCAAATCTTAAAGAATGAGTTATTTCCTTATAATGACATTTTTCAATAAATTTATTGAACTTATCTGAACTTTAACAGACAAATAATACATTCATCATTCATTCAGTGTTCTGTCCAAGGTCAGATCTTTCACTGCAAACCCAGCATTCTCAAATGTTTCCTATTATCTGCCTTCCTGTTTGTCTCATCATATGATCCATATATCTTCATGTCGTCTATAATCTGATATCTTCTTCTACTCCGAACTCTTCTCCCGTTCACCATTCCTTCCAGTGCATCCTTCAGTAGGCAGTATCTTCTCTGTCATTGACCCAACCAATTCCTTTTCCTCTTTCTGATCAGTTTCAGCATCATTCTTTCTTCAACCACTACTTCCAATACAGCTTCGTTTCTTACTCTGTCTACTTCACACGTTCCATTCTTCTCCATATCCACATTTCAAATGCTTCCATTCGCTCTTTTTCACTTCTTCGTAATGTCCACTTTTCTACTCCACAGAATACCACACTCCATACAAATAATTTAAAATATGCAAAACTACGAAAATTACTTTCACAATATCTGAACAGAAATACAATATAATTTCCTCACTATGGGACACGTTAGTCTCCTTCAGTGTGCTTTCACACATATACGAAAGTTTATAGAAAATCACAAATTATTGTCACAATACACTCGTATGAACAAAACACATTTTCCTAACATAACATGGGCTGCATAGAACGCTGTATACCAGAAGAGCATTCTTACCAGCACACTGCCGTCTTTTGTTTCCGGGTATCGGAATCACTAGAGTTCCACTCCATCGTATCTTATATAATCAGATGTTCTGTGAGTGATGTCCAGAAAGTAAGTGTCCCCGGAGCCGTTTATAGAAAGAAAACACAATCTCATGCAAAGATTTATTGGAAGAGATACAGGAATTGTTGAACTATTTTCAACATATTCCCCACCGGAACTGAGATATTTGTCACACCGTGGGATCAACTTTTGTCCCTCGTAGAAGTCTCCCGCCTGGAATCGGAACCAATGTGTGACAGCCGTCTGCACCTCTCTGTTGATCCCACGGTATGAAAAAGTCTTAATGCGGGTGGAAAATATGTTGAAAAAATAGCTCAACAATTCCTGTATGTGTTCGAATAAATCTTTCCATAAAATTGTATTTTATTTCTGCAAACTGCCCCAGGGAAACTTACTTTCTGGACACGTCTCGTAGCTCCAATAACGCTGTATTTGGGAATAGACGGTCATTCCTTGCCTTTTGGGGTGCTCCCGACTTGTTGAAATCTTCCATTTGAATTCTAATTCAGTCAGTGGTGAGCCCGATCTTTTATTTGGCTGCCAAGCATTTTGTATAGCTACATCTAACATGTAAAAATGGGCTAAAACATTTTTTACATAGATAAAGCGATTTTTTATAAAGAAAAACCAACATTTGTGACATCTCTATCTTTAAAAGCCACTCTCTGAAGAAATCGATTGAACGGATGTAACATACTTTTTATCCACTTACGTTTCCCTGATGGCACCATTGCCATAAATTGCAATGTTGATGGTATCATTCTCTTCGTATCACAGATTACTCTTCACCTTCCTCTTCTTCTATAAAAGGAATATCGTCTGGTCCATCTATTCTCAGCTTCAGCACTCAGTTTCCTTCCATTTAGGTTGTCGAACTTGCCACCCTCTGCATCTGCAGAGTTCTCGTCAGACATAAAATTGGGCTTTGGTGGCTGTAGGCCTATGTAGACTGCTCTAATTTTCGTTTTCTAATTCCAAAAGCATCTCATGCACTTCCACGCACCTGTTTGTGACATTTATTTTGTTACTTGTACTTTCTTGTAACTCCTCCATCTTACTGTTAGTAGCAAGAGAGCACAAAGAATGAGTGACAACATATTAGCCTAGCGTTACCATATGGTAACGTAAGAAACAATGCATTATATCCACAACAGTATAATGGATTGTAAACTTGTGCTTGATGTACACGAATACTCAATCACCAATAAATAAAATACCACAACAAACAATACAATCAAGTTAATCAAAGTAACAAATAAATTATCTTACTTATTGTTACTCTCCAAAATTGCTGCTGAGAAAGCCACATCTATATCGCACAGTTGCTCTTGCCCAACTGGTATAATATAGTTGTGATTTCATAATGTAATAAGGAAGAACCAATCATGTAGTTTGTATTCACAAACAAAAATTCCAGTTTTATTAATTAAAGACGGGTGTGGAGCAAGTTATATTGCTTTCTGCACTGCGTTACCATATGGTAACGCTAGGTTAAAATGGGCTGTAAATGTAGCTTTGGGACTCGGCCTCAGTACTATGTGATACTCGTATTAGTCTCCATTAAAGCTTCATTATTTTATTAATTTTAATTAACATTTGCACTGTTATGTAGCTATATACAAAACTGACAATACTGTATAGGGTAAAGGTTGGTAATATTGAGATATGAGTTCTTTTGGAGAATTTATTACAGTTTTACTGAACGAGAGGAAGAGGGTAAAGGTTGGTAATATTGTGATATGAGTAATATTATGATAGTTCTTTTGGAGAATTTATTACAGTTTTACTGAACGAGAGGAAGAGGGTAAAGGTTGGTAATATTCTGATATGAGTAATGTTATGATAGTTCTTTTGGAGAATTTATTACAATTTTACTGAGCGAGAGGAAGATAGGCTTTTTGCGTCAAGTATTAAGTGAATGTTCGTGGACAAGTTTCTGCACAAAACCGGTCCTTCTCTCGCTCAGTAAAATTGTAATAAATTCTCAAAAAAAAAAAAAATAAATAAAATAAAATAAAATAACTCACAATATTACTCGTATCACAATATTACCAACCTTTACCCTATAACTTTTAATATATTTTTTCTCCATTGAATATAATAAAACAATGACTGGAATAATAGTAATAATAATAATAATAATAATAATAATAATAATAGACACGATAGAATTTTATTTTTTTTACTCTTGTTGCTATGTCAATAGCAATGTAACTGAAGCTGATCGGCCAATCAGATTGATTGTTTAATATTGAAACGCGTCCTACAAATTCATTGGAGTTAAACATTTCGTGCTCCTCCCATCATACTCACCTTTGAAGTAACTACTGTACAAGAGGATTATAACAGGAGAGAGGGTTTCAGTCCAATCTTTTCCTTGTTAATCGCTTTTAACCAAGCAGCCTCCACTGAGAGCGCTAACACCCGTTTCTTACCAACATTCCGTCACTGACTTTAGGCCCTTGGAAATGGAGAAATGCATGCTCTTTGTTTAAGCTGTTAGTCCTGGAAATAGGCTACGTTTTAAGGAAGACGTTTTGGATTTTTGAATTTTAGTTACAGAATTCTTGTTTGTCTGTTACATTCCAATGGGTGCACGAATTAAATGTGAGTATCCTGATTGCGGAAATAGGAGAAGTAGTCGCCTCACAAAATGTTTCTTCAAAATACCAGGAGATAGTGAAAGGTGAGTTTTCATTTATATTATACAGTGTGTATCAAAAGATCAGGTCAATCCTTAAGGAGGTGATTCAGAACCTTATTTACAAAAAAAATCCTGATTACACTTTTTCTATATTCGCTCCCGTTTCCGAGTTACACGAGTATCACGTACGGTATCTATCCCCATTTGATTCCACACCTAATGAACCTGTCTGCTTGAGAGAAGGTAGGTTAATTGCCATTTGTGTAGAGCAGATGCTCAATGTCCCCCTCTCGCACAAACAGACGCTTCAGCACGCCGTATGACCTTTCGCTGCACATTATCCAATTCATGCTGGTGTACCTCCATTGCAGCCGTGTTAATCATTGCAACGAGCTCTTCCCTGCTTACTATCTCAGTTTGGTACACTTTCTCCTTCATGCAGCCCCAAAGAAAGAAGTCCAATGGTGTTAGATCTGGGGACCGGGCTGGCCAGGCAATGGGACCACCCATTCCAATCCATCTATCTGGAAAATGGTAAACTTTTCCTTCAGGTAAATTACATACGTTTAATTCTTCTTGATTATTTCTGTTTCCTGTTTTCTTAACACGGATAATATATCCAGCTAACGGTGGTAAGAATCTCTTTCTTTCTCATTACATCCTCCTCGTGCGAAAGTATTGTGATGCTCAAAAACAGAATTCGAGATTTTCGTAAAAACACACGTTTTCAGCAACTCTGATAGGTATCTAACTAAAATGTAATTTTGAGCATGCCTTTTGCATACACGATATCTCCGTCGGATTTTGTTCGTATTCCCGCTATGAAATGGTCCATATAAAACATTTTATATCTCGAAAAGGAAGCAAAAATGATCAAAATTGTATTAAACTTTTTATTTCAAATATCTTAAAGAATAACCCCTTGAAATTAAAGACATTGCTTATGGTTCATTCTGTAAGTTATAACCTGTATGTCTCTTAGCTAGGAAGCTGGTTTGTATGAGGTTCCGTTACTTTTCACGAAGCCTTAGATCTCTACGCCTCGTAGCTGTATAAATAACTTCAAAAGCGAAAAATGTGTGGCTGAACCTCCAGTTGTGAAGTCCTGTCTGCCTCATTCATTCCTCTATGGATTATTAATTGACCTTATAGCAGAAACACTGTAGACCAATTACCATAAAATGTGGCAATTATGCCAGCTAGCGAGACTTGGTGCATGATGCACTCTTGACGGTTTTTACTCCTCCCAGTAGTGATAATGCAATAAAAAGTAAGTTTATTATTTTAAATATTTACGAAAATATACGAATAAACAAATATACAGGGTGTCCACATTAAACCTTTACAACTTCAGATGTAAATAACAAATGTTTGAGACAAGATATCTGATGCAATTTCCTGCATATTAATCAGAGATTGTCAAAGGTGTATGGGAATTTTGTTGGATTGCTGAAATGCGTTTTTTGGGTGCCGGCGGTGTGAATTTTGGTGAAATCTGACAGTGAAGGAGATGGCACAATGTATGACCTGATTTATCGAGACACATCGGTAAAGCCTGGTAAGTCAATTCGCAGTGCCGCTAAGGAATTGAACTTGCCGTGTTCGACTGTCCACAAAATCCTTTACAATGTTCAGTTAGTGCAAGCTTTTCAGTCAGATAATCGTCCACGCCGCGGCGGCCGGGTAGCTCAGTTGGTAGAGCAGCTGGCTACAGGCTGGAAGGTCCGGGATTCGATCCCAGGTGGTGACAGGATTTTTTCTCGTTGCCAAACTTTCAGAACGGCCCCGAGGTTCACTCAGCCTCCTATAAAATTGAGTACCGGGTCTTTCCCAGGGTAAAAGGCGGTCAGAGCGTGGTGCCGACCACACCACCTCATTCTAGTGCCGAGGTCATGGAAAGCATGGGGCTCTACCTCCATGCCCCCCCCAAGTGCCTTCATGGCATGTTACGGGGTTACCTTTACCTTTTACTTTTTTACCTTTAATCGTCCACGCCGCACAGCATTTGCTGTCGTCATGCTGGCTAGAAGTGACGTCGAGGAAGGATTCCCTCGGGGACAAATGCACCTTGCACACGTTCAGTGTCCTCCACACTTGTTCTTTGCCGTCCACTGCCTTTTTGCCGCAGCATACTCCCAATCTCTATAAATAATTTTTATTTTAGGTGCCACTCTTGGATTGTTGGCCGTGATGGCGGTTCTCTTCCATATTGGGTCCGGATGTGATGTTACATCTATGTATCTGATAGTGTCTTCAAATGCAATTAGTTCTCAAAACTGACGAAAGATGGATTTTGGAAAATAGGAAAATTATTTAGGAAAATTGACACTTCACTGAAAACTACTATTTTTCTGAAAAACTTTGGGTTCGGAGCTTCAAAATGAGGGGTCATTTATTAAAATCCATTCAGCCGTTTTCCCGTAATTTCCATTACCAGTTCAAATTATATATATAGATGTGAAAGAGTATTCAGTTGTTTATACATCTCATTCATTTTTTTCGCATCTTTTGTTTTCTATCGTCGCCTGGCAACTTGGATTTTTGTTATTGTTGATTATAGCTGAAGAGAATAAAGCTACAAAACTTATTGAGCATTTCATGTAATAGTTATGTTTGTGTATTAAATTATTTAAAAACTGTGTATACCCTTCAAGAGAGAACATAAATCACCCTTATTGATTAAATTTAGGAAATTACACATAATAAGCTATGTTTCCATCCTACATTCAAATGATAACAGAAATACAGGTTGTCAGGCGACGATAGAAAACGAAAGATGCGAAAACAAATGAATGAGGTGTATAAACAATTGAATGGACTTTCATATTTAAATATAAAAATATAGGAGTGCCATTTGAAATTTCAAAGTGGGGGTGGCTGGAGGTGGAAAATGAAGTCTAAAATGCAATTAAGTCTGGTTTCAGACTTCCCCATTAATATCTAAATTGACGTGTTTTTTTTTTTGTTTAAATTGAATTCAATTTAATAATTAGTTATTTAGACTGGGGAGTTTTGAAATGAAAGCCCTGAGTGTATATATATAATCTGAGAATCTGGATACTTTTATTGAACAAATATACAGGGTGTGTAAAAAATACGGGGCATAATTTCAGGTATGTATTTCCCACATGTAGACAATCAAAATAGTTCATTACAACATGTGTCCGGAAATGCTTTATTTCCGAGTTATGGCCTTCACAACATTGAAATTCACCGGAACGTTTTTCTTTCCGCAGGTCGTTGTCATTACAGAAGATGTTCAAAATGTCCACCTCCTGCTTGAATACAGACCTCACATCGATGTCTCATTGACCTGCGAACACGATCCCAAACTCCAGGAGTATTGCGTATGTCCTCAGAACATGCCACAATTCGATTGCGAAGGGATTCCAAATCAGGCACCGGAGACGAATAAACCAATGATTTTAAATGGTCCCACAAGTAGAAATCGAGAGGGTTCAGATCAGGTGAGCGTGGAGGCCAAGCAATTGGGCCACCTCTACCTATCCATCGATCAGGAAACCTTCGATCCAAGTACCGGCGAGCCGTACGACTGAAGTGTGCAGGAGCGCCATCATGCAAGAAGTGAATGTGTTGACGATTGATCAGTGGAGTGTCTTCTAAAACATGAGGTATGGTGTTTTCCAGGAAGTTTGTGTACGCCTGCCCCGTAAGTCTGTTTACAAATTCATGGGGTCCAACTAATCGATCACCAATGATACCGGCCCACATGTTGAGGGAGAACCGCACCTGGTGATGAGATGGAACAGTTGCACGTGGGTTTTCATACGCCCATACATGCTGATTGTGGAAATTTGTTATGCCATCTCGTGTGAACTGTGCTTCATCTGCAAATAATACTAAGGCGGGAAAGTTCGGATTTACACCACACTGCTGCAAGAACCACTGACAGAACCTAACTCGTGCAGGGTAATCTGCTGGTGACAGGGCCTGTACACGTTGCAAATGATAAGGATACAATTGATACTCTTTCAACAGTCTCCATACAGTCGTATGAGGAACATTGACTTGCAACGCTACCCTTCGTGTGCTGATAGAAGGAGTCATGTTCACAGCCTCCAGAATCTCCTCCTGTACTTCTGGAGTTGTAGATCTTGGTCGTCCCTTTCCCAAACCAGGAGAGTTAAATTTTCCATACTCGCACAGACGGTAATGGAGACGTACAAATGTCTTCCGATCTGGACATTGTCGCTGTGGGTACCTCTCCTGGTACAAACGACGAGCCAGCGCAGCATTGCCGTCCGCCTTACCGTACATGAAGTGTATCTCTGCCAGGTCTTGATTTGAATACATGTCGTACAGTCTAACGCCTACACAACACTGAATGTAACCTTCGCCTCGGAATGAACTGTCAGAGTGCCCTCTTAGTGTCTCCTTTGGCGGCAATGACCTGCGGAAAGAAAAACGTTCCGGTGAATTTCAATGTTGTGAAGGCCATAACTCGGAAATAAAGCATTTCCGGACACATGTTGTAATGAACTATTTTGATTGTCTACATGTGGGAAATACATACCTGAAATTATGCCCCGTATTTTTTAAAGACCCTGTATTTGAGTCAGAATAAATCTAGCATTTTTTTTATCACTTTGAGCTTGTTTCCGTTAAATTAAATTAAATTTAGTGAATGTAATAAGATTTTTTTGTGTTGTATCTTTTAAAACGATTTGTTTTGTAATATTTCGTGTGACGTTAGTATTTTAGTTAATTATACAAAACTACAGGAATATATATAAACCAATTTACTGTTATCAAAGTGAATCTGTAATTAGATTGCTGTGACCTGATTTGTAAATACCAGCAAAGCCGTGTTCAAAGCAGTACTGCAGCCACACGAGCATCCAATGATGATAAAAATAATGTACACTTCGTCGGATGTTCACACTGGCAGAAATATATTATGACAACGAATATGCCTGTTTATAAGTAAAATTCTTTCTTTTCAAATCACATTCATTTTACAGTTTAAAAGTACATGTGTCAGAGGAAGAAAAATTGTTTATATGTGTCTGCAGTCTGACCAGTGTAATATGTAGCTAGTCGACGGTGTATGCAATGGAGGGGGAAAGAAACTGGCCACCCTTGTTCCCCGTTTTTCTTCGTTCTACAGACCGTGTGGACCATTACCTATATCTTTATCTGGACTTCACTAAAGCAATACGAGACGATCAAGCGAATTTCGTATGATGTGAAGTTGGCGGAACATTCTTCCTCCCTAAAGATCTCGCGGGATTCAAATTTCGCCTTAGTTTCTTCTGTGCTTTGTCATCAAAACTTAATTTAAGGCCTATTATTCTAAAATCAAACGGTTAATTATATATTTTCGATTGTGGTTAGTATTTATATTAGCAACTAAATTAATTAGTCTCTGCGAAAATTATGTGCTTGCATTATTTCAGTTCTTCAAGATTCAAAACTGATAATTGTGTACTCCGTAAACCGTTGTTTATAATGTTGCCTACGATAATGCAGTGGCTTACAGAGAAAACTGTACACAAAGAGTTCCAATTCAAATTTAACTAAATATAAACGTATGTGTTTATGTAATTGTATGTTATTTATAAATTGTTTTCCATTATTTGCTTATATTTTACATGAATAAATGAGTAAGTCTTAAAATAACATAACGCAAGTAACCGTACTGGCTTGGACTTCACGTACCGGTACATTATCTCAGAGTGGAAATGATACAGTGTAATGTTTTATACAAACTTCTGTAAGCCAATGCTTATATATTAAACATTGCAATAGGCAATTGTACAGCCACGGAAACATGAAGTGGCCAGCAGCGTTTTATTTATCTGAGCATCAAACGGTACAGTTGGCATAAATTCTATTATACATGTAAAACAACAATAAAACTAATCGTGATGTGATATACAAGAACATCGTAATCAATATTAATAATGCTGAGGAGCTATATAGACTAAATATAGTATGTAAATGCTTGTTGATTGAAAAATGGATATTAAAGATATCATAGGTGCCAACCTTTGAAGTGACGTATTCATAATCTAATCTATTCACCTTGCTTGTTCGAAAAATTTAGATCTGTATTATTATATTGTGACAGCCACGTGAGATTCGATCTCACGACCAGCAGAAGGAAGTGCAAGGTCGGCCGGCGCGGAGGTTGCGCGCGCATCTGCTTCCTGTGGCATGTGCTGTGGCTTAGGGAGTAGAGTGGAGTGGGGAGAGAGCGACCGCGGCAGAGAGGAGAGATATCCGGATGATTCGAGAATGGACACGCGTGGAAATCTCTAGATCAGGCGTCTCAAGGCCAACGCATTGAAGTTGTTACAGAGAGCAAATGTAGATAGCGTAGTCAGCTGAAGCGATAAGCGCAATAGCCGAAGATAGCCGATCGTTGATTATGTTACAAGCGTGAGCGAGCTAAGTTGTAACTGTCGCGGGAGAAATGCTACAAAGCTGAACTTTTGTGTTTTACTTAATATGCATGTCATAATATACAGTTGTTTTCGGAATGAATTTCTTAAGTAATTATTTAAACACAAGGAACTGGCCACCCTACCCCATTATCTCCTGGCCTAGTTGCTTCATAAGTGGTGCCTTGTTAGTATTACTTGTGAGGTTCAGACCTGTCTTCGAACAGTTGACTAAACAACAACAGTACTTCATTTCTAGTAAATTGTTTTTGATATCTCTCTTTTTTTTTAAGTTTATATTATATTTAAAATAACAATTAAATTGTTAAACTTATCGGTTGTTAAAGTACGTATTGTTATGATATGCCAATATTAATATACTCATTACAATAATTGTTAATAATATGTTTCTTATTGTTTCCAATAATTAAAAATAACCAAACATCTTATGAATTCAAAGACAATTATTTAAAATTAGAATTATTCAAATCTTAAATCTGGCCTCAAATTCTTTTCTCAAATCCTTCTGTACTTCGCAATAATAAATATATTTTCGAATATATCAATGAGTAAAAAGAAGAAATCTGAAGCATGAAGAATTATACATGTTACGAAATTATTTGTTACACTGGTCTTGATTCGAATTAGGTAAAAATTCTGTTGTCCACTAAAACTTGCGATTTCCACAATTTCACTTTCCCTATGAAAGCTTTTATTTGTTTATACGTTTGTGGTAATCATTCTTTCCTCGGAGATGAATACAAAGACTGACCGTTACATCGTAGCGGTTTGAGATGTCTATTCAAACGTCGCGGTGAATGACGTAATCCGGAGATACACGAACTGCTCCCGCATCTTATTCCACTCTTACATTTAAAAAAAGCGAGAGGAGGAAGTGCTCCGAGAAGGCCCTATTGAGACGTCTGCTCTAGATCGAGAACTCGTACTTTCTCGCAACTAAGGTGTGAGTATAAATTACGCACGCGAGTGAACTTGGGACAGTCAGTCAGTCAGTCAGTAGTGTTGTTGTATAGTCAGTGAACAGCAAGCCAGCTAGTCTTGTGTAGCAGTGAAGCCAGCTTCGAGACCGATGTTCGACTTGAGTGTGTCCACAGTTGTGTGAGTGTCCGAAGTCCTGAATTCGAGTGCAGTGGACCGCAGTTGGAGGGACCTGAGTTCGAAGTTCAGTGGACTGTCTCTAAGGTCTGGGGTTCGAGATACTGTGAACTCGAGTGACTGAGCTAGAAGAACTGTGAACTGAGAACTGACAGTTCTGATTTCTAAATAGTGCTTTGTGAACATTAGTTAAGATTAACAGTTCATTGTTGTTCTCAATAATCCAAGTAAATTGTCATTGTCGTCTGTGGAGTGCTGTGTTACTGTGTTACTGTGTGGAGTGGAAATCCCATTGTTGACGGGAGTAGAATTAAATTGTAGAAAGTGAAGAGTTATTGTTGTAAGAATAAAATTACATTGTTGTTTAGTATAAAATTTACAATATTATATACACCATGTACGAAAAATGCCATTCAAAAACAGCTCTGTAGGATAGAGTACATTATATTGATTAATTTAAGTATAGGAAGAAATATTCCACGATCCATACTTTCGGAGATATCTCAAAGTAATCTGTGGGTTTAAAATGATTTTGATTTTTGTTGATTACCTGTAATTTGAGATAAGATTTATCTTGATGTTCATATAATCATTACTGTTTTGATAATATATATTTTCATGGCGGTAAGCAATATATCTGAAATGGCTGCTTCTGCTGAGATACTGTCTCTAGTTCATGTGCAGTCATAACCTCACCATGAAAAGAGATCTCATACCATTAGGCCTATTTTGTTTTGCATTGTAGACAAATTTGGCATTCAAAATATTCCTGAAGAGCAGGTAATAATGGAAAGAAGAGAGATAATAATAATAATAATAATAATAATAATAATAATAATAATAATAGCAGTAGTAATGTGTTTATTTCATTCTTTTGACTTCTATTCACTATTTACGAAAAAGACATAAATTAAAATAAAGGGAATAAAACGACATATTAATGAAGCAGATACGTATAAAACGTAAGCTAACGATATAAATGAAAATATATATATATATATATATATATATATATATATACATACACACACACACACACACACAAAACTTAACCTAACGATATGTAAAAAATCTAATCTAACTATATAAACCATAGAAGATATGTACAAAATCTAACCTAACTATATAAATCAGTGGAATGGATACGTACTAAACCCAACTTAACGATATAAATCAATGGAAAAGATATGTACAAAACCTAATCTAACTACCTATATGAATCAGTGGATCACCTATGTACTGTACAAAACGTAATCTAACATTAGTATACAAGTACAAAAAATTCACCAGCAGTATCACTAGGGTACCTATTTAATAAAATATATATGCGAACTGACTGAAATAATCTAAACTGTCAACAACAAAATCGAAAAACTGAAATAAAACAACTTTAAATATATATTTTCGTTGTCGCGCGATCAATTAGGCTCCCAACTCAAATCAAAAGCGTTATAATGTGTGGGTTACACATTAATTTGTTATTGTTTGTTCACTTGTTTTGAAAGGCATTGTGGGACTTCTGTTACCAATCAAATTGTAACTCTACACTTTGCTGGCGTAAAGCGACACTTTGTAAAGTGCACTTCTTGAATCGTCTATGAATACCACTAATATAAAAGAGCCACTTTCGTCAAAAGTGTCACTTTGCAAAGTGATGATATAAAGTGTCGACTATGAATACCAGCCCAAGTCCCTTCGGGTGAGCGCACAGTTCACTACCGTAAACCTCCATGCGCCGCTTTAGTTAACTCCATACTACAAGGTGCTGATTAAGGCTACCTCCACAGCATACTTCAAATCTCGTATTGAATTTTTTGTTTTGTCCTTTCTTTTATTTTTTACAATTCCTTTTAGTGTAAAATAATTTTGCTTATGTTAATTCATGTTACAGATAATTACAAAATTGGTGAAAATTTGTGGTTATACTCGTAATTCCAGGAAATCAGGATATATTTTGTTATCAGAATTATGGTTTTTCTTCTTGTTTACAATTACTACGTTAATAATCATATTCCCTGTAGTACAACTTGCAAATTAATTATTGCCACTTATTTAACCGTCAACATATTTACTGAATGTCATTTAGGCAATAGAGTGCAAAGCAGCAGGGATTAATAAAATAATTAGCACAGCATTTTAATATCAAAGCCCCTAATTGTCATCTTGAGTGTTGCTTCCATCTAGCGTCAAAAGTTTCTATTAACACTCCGTATGAATACACACATTTATTTTGTGTTACATATCAAAGCATTTGAAAGAACCATAATTTTAAACATTCTCTGGAACAGTTACGTTATTGTTTTATTTGTCTCATGGCCTACTCCACTATGAATATACACATTTATGTATATTGTGTTACATTATCAAAGCATTTGAAAGAACCATAACATTTACAAGAGAGTATTCATTATTTGAGTCAAACTTCTATTTGTATGTAAAATTGAATGGAGATTTGAAATATGTAAAATTTAATATAGGTTGCCATTTAAAAAAGTGTTATTTTTTTTGCCACACCCTGGACATGAATCAATACTTTTGTGAGACCACAGCCATAAGTTTTAGTTAGATATCTCCAACTTTTGTTTTTGTTATTTATTTCATAAAATGAATATATAAAGAGTCATTAGCAATATTCAATACTTAATTAACACACTGTATAGTTTTACGTAATTTGATACATAGATAGTTGATATGTTTGTATCATTTCAGATGTTTATCACTTACGATCCCTAAATATTTAACTTCGGAATATTCATTTATAATTTGGACAATTACAGCTTCTGTTGAGACTATCACCTTATGATGAAGTAGATATTGCTGAAAAAATATGTAAATATAATAAAACAATGGGGATCATTAATAAAATCATGAAACCTTCACTAGTACAAAGACACACAAGAATAGGCTTGTATAAAACCTTAGCACAGCCAGTATTAAGCTATGGTAATGAAGCGTGGACTGTGAAAAATAAAGATGTCAATAGAATAACAGCAAGGAGATGAGGTTTATGAGAGCAACAGCTGGATATACTCGCTGGGATCATAAAAAAATGAGGACATAATGCAAGAACTTCAAATAGAACCCATTATGCAGTTCATCAGCAAATATCAACTTAAGTGGAAGGGTCATCTCGAACGAATGAATCGATGCAGAATTCCAAAAGCATTGTTTCATTATCATCCGTATGGAAAAAGATCTCTAGGCCGTCCAAAGAAGAGATGGACTGAAAATTCTAGTTTGAGACCGTAACAGGCCACTTGGCCTAATACTTGTTAGGAAGACGACGACGACAATTACAGCTAATTGCGGAACTTGAATATGTTTTATGCTCCTTTGAATCTATGTACCTTCTACAGTGATCTTGGCCACCATGAGCTATAGACAAATGATATGAGGACACACTACAAACACAAGGTTTTCAGTAATACGTGAAACAACTAAACATGACCATTCTCCGTTATGTGCATTCGCTAGCGTATTATTACGTGTTATATGAATACTACTCATTGCTACTCACCTGGCTTCGGATCGCCGTACAGCTGCATGCATTTAGTGGAGACAAAAATTTACCAGCGTACAGTATAAACTTTAAACACGTCCTGTGAAGAATCTTCTCGTAATAGAATTCTGTAATCGGCACATCATTTCAAAACAAGAAGTTTAAATCCGGAAGAGGTAAGAAAGGGGAGGGTGTGTGATGACCGTCATTATCATCAGTTAATTTTGGAATTACTGACAAGTGTTTGTTCGGAGCCCTAAACGGTCTGCGCAGAGCGAGTCGATAACTAATATTCCTCGGTAAGTTTCCTGGAAGATGAAACGAAAGAGGCGAGCCCAGTGCATGGCCTCGAAATTCATCTGATCTCATTGGATTTATTCCTATGGGTTTATGTAAAGGATCAAGCGTACACCACTCCCGTCACATGTAGGTCTATATGATATTTGAAGGATCGCATAATCGATCTTTGGAAGGAATTTAAACTGAAATGTGTAGTAATGTTTCCGTGCATTAGAATATCGAATGGACATTGCACGAATCATGACGAAAGCCCATGTTGAGATTTATTAAAGTGACTTTTTCGTTTATATGACATCATTCCATTTTCGACCAATGAAGTGTAATGAAATTTTGAATTCCAACCAATCACAGTCAAAGATCGCGATAATTTCTGCAGCTAGATTTATCGCTATCAATTTATCGCATGGTCGTTCTTTTATTTAGTCGGCTTCGCCAACTGTTTCCCCGTAAATCGATTAGCATGAATCCATTAAGAAGCATTTACAAGTGTAAACTTTTCTCTCAACTCTATGCATTCAAGCAATAAATGCAAGATTGATATTTAATATTAATTAATATATTTACGCAGTGAAGTCGACGTTCAAAACGGCGCACCATGTAGGCACAAAATCGTCATGCATCTTAATTGAACGTACGTTTTAAACTTGATTGTTTCAATATTCTTCTCAGATTGCATGCATATGCGCATGGAAAATTGAACTGTGTAAATGCAGCTTTAGTCCCGTTACACATTACAGTAAAAATACGTTTGTCGAGCTACGGAAAATGCTTTCCTGTAGCACGGAGTAACGGTCGAAATAAGGCACAGCTAACATTGTCCCGCTCCCACAGGTAACTAACCTAATTGTAGAGTATAAAATTTGTATTACGTGAATGAAATTAAACAATTAATAGAAAGTCAGATGTTCAAATTTATGCAACATCAGCGCATAGCAAACCCAAATATCATGTATAATATTATATACAAGGTTTTTGATCAAACTTCGTTCCTTATGGCGTAATAAAATGCGTGTTTTAATTATCTATACAGAGATGGCTTCACTGTGTAACAACATAATATGTCTCGCTGTAGTGTGAATACATAAGCATTGCTATATAGCTGTCTCCACACATATTACATAATTCTTAGATCTCGGTGTAGTGTGTAATGTAACTGAAGTACTAAATAAAGTACGAAATTTTACTTCCACATCTACATCTTTATGTTATAATTCCATGTCCATCGTAGGCTATCTGAAGAAAATTACACTCCTTCATTCAGATGTGATAAATGCGTTTTCAACAATTCTTCATTTAATTAATGTATTAATCAGGTTGCTATAATTATATTATAAAATTTTAAATTACAATCATGATTTTGGCAGATAATGAAAATGTATTTCTGTTATAATAACACAAAAGCGCAGTACATGTAATTAACATTGTTAAACCTGTATTTCGCTCTTCGCAATTGGCATTACTGAATAACATCCAATTTCTTTATTCCAGTAATCGATATTCATCCATTCAACTTCACAATGTCTGGATAGGTTAAGTATTCGTAAATATACAATTAATAACATTTTATGATCGAATTTTAGGGACAGATTATTTACATTTTTATTTTATTCACGAAATAGTCCTAATAAATGCCACCCGAGATCTGAGATTCCTACAGAAGAATTTTATGAATTGTTCTTTCATGTATTGAAGTTTTGCTGTTGTGTCTGTGTTCATGTTGGTAAAAAATTAATCTTCGGCTAAACATTCTCGGTTATTTTGTAGGCCTATACGGTATGACTAGGGCTCCGAGTGAAGAAGTCTTGTATACGATTCAAATGGCACAACACTCAAATATTCGATCAGTATATTTGTGACTTGTACTGCGCTTTGCATAGTTTCACGGGGTGAAATTAGAAACTGAGAAACAAGGAAGAAAAGTCATATATGAAGGGTTCAGAACCATAGTGGGCCAAGCGCCATTTACTAAAACCGTAGAAAATAAGGGTTAAAATGAAGTTATTACTAGGGAGCGGATTTTTATGTGCTAAAAATTTAAATATATTTATTTGTATGTGCTAAAAAGTACGAAAATATTTGCTAATTTTTTTTAAATATGACAAAAATACCGTACTTAGCTTGAAAAAAAAATGTTACTAGGTACTCACCAATCACACTTGAGTATAAGTTGCTAGTAGTTGTCCGAGAATTGCAGTGAACAACAAAGATCATTTCCAAATTCTCCATCACAAATGCATGCCCATTATGTCTGAACAACGACTTATACTGTGAAAACGATCTTTCCACATCGCAGGACGTCAGACGTGCACATTTAAAGAGAGGAATGTCACAAACTCAACACCGTCAATTTCACCTACAGGCATACCCTCCAATACTTGAGCAACTTTACACATTTTTTTATATCCACTGTTTTGCCGTGAATGTACACGTGAAGCAGCGGCAATGTGCTTGTTTCCAGAAAAATGTTGGGTTACCTGAGAGCTCTGATCTGCACTTACTGATTTACCACATGGTTGGCAAAATAACACTTTTCCGTCGGTAGTAAAAATGTTCTTAAATTCATCTACATATTACTGTAGACGCGATCTTAAACTCGATTCGATTTTAGGCATCGTAAGAGGCTAATATATACACGTCTTAACGTAAAAAAATGTTTCTAGTTACTGACTGGCTGTCGGAGAAAAGCTTCCTATAGCGACGCCACCACGTCTACACTACGCAGCTTATGCTTATGGTCCGATAACGGGGAATCACAACAAGATGTACAGTATTTCCTCACTTCATAGGCATGAACGACAGGCGAGAGATTTGTTTAAATTAATGTTTATACTCGAGCTATTTTCCGTTGTGTTTCACAAACAAAGCGCGGAATGAAATCATCTTCAGCAACAATAAACATTCCTAAATATGCGTTGCAAAATCTCTCCTTCTTGTCCATGTTAATTTATTCTCATATAATAACATTGATATGCTACCTAGCAGTTCTCAGAACTTGTGGCGATACTATTACAAAAATGGATCACGGATACACCACACAGTCCATAGAAACACGAAGCAACCAAGAATTCTTAAAAAGATAACGTATTTCTGAGTGATATAATTGATTTAGTTTTTAAATAGTTAAAAGTTCTTGTAAAAATTATATAAGCAAAAAAAACTCCAAGATTCATGTGTTTATAATAGATTTCCTGAAAATATGTAGGCCCTATTTACATAAATTTTTTGTGAAAATATGTGTTTTTATGTGAAATAAAATTCGGGTTTTAAACTTGAAACTTGACATTCGGAATTTTTAACTTTGTTAATTGTGTTTTATCACACGCAAGAAAAATATTTAATTACATAGGAATCCGCTCCTTAGTTATTACCATAATTCAATGGAAACATATAGCAAGTAATATAAAGTATACACATTAAAACTAAATGATATGTCAATCTTCATTAAACTATGGTATTCACTTAGCTACATTTAACCCTTGCTTATCAGTTTTTAATAAATGGCGCGTGGCCCACTATGGCTCTCAACCCTTCATATGTAATTATTTAGTTATTTTGTAAGGCAACGCAACACATCGCATCGACAACAGCAAACATCTGCTGCATTGAAAATAAAGGCCGTGACTTCCAAGCGCTGTATTACTTGAAGCATGCTGTTCAGAAACCTTCAGTTTACTGCCTTAATTACCACATGGCTAACTTAAATCTTCGACACGTCAAATTGATTGATTGACGATTTCGCTAGAGTGTTACTGACAAGTGTTGCACCAATACTTCTGCAAAGATGGTAAGAAGTAACTGCTTGCTGTGAAATTTGTTTTCGTCAGAAATGATGCTTATATTAAAGAACTCGAAAGGCACCGGATAGCCTATTGGTAACATTATGGAACCGAAACTATATTTTATTTGGGTTTGGCTGAAGTATAGGATTATGCGAAGTTACAGCAAAGAAAAGATGTTCTATTTAATACATTACCTACAGGTATTTATTTTCATGTTATTTCCCGGTGTTGCTCAAGCGTTAGCTTTTTTTGGATTAATGGCAGGGAAGTAAGGGTTATCTTAAGCCTGGGATTAGGCACGTGTTTCTTGCATTATCTTGCCTTAAGAGGTATCTTTGTGCCATGATGACTACTTATAAAAGGAGTCCCACTACCTGTCAATAACTAATGTTGATAATTGTCAGAAGCTTGAAAACTTAATACATTAAAGGTGCCTTGAAGGTAAATTATTATTATTATTATTATTATTATTATTATTATTATTATTATTATTATTATATAGACACATATTATTACACGGATCCCACAGCTTTACTTCCCTTCCTGATTAAGCCATGCTAATGGTTTTATCGCCCTCGTTCGAAATTGAACCCGCTAATCTCCGATTCAAAGAGTGGCCTTTACTACTACGCTCCACCAAGTTCTTTTCTTTTAGGGGCTATTATAATGTAATTAAAAATAAATTCAGTATGCAAATTACGAGCGATATGCTGCAATTCAATTTCATTAAAAAAATGGGCTCCTCTGGGCTAAATTAACTTCAGTTTTTCGTGCGGAATGTAATCGAAGGAACCTTAAATTTCGACCGCTTTCAAAAGTTTATTTACTAAAAGTCGGTTATCCGTAATGATTTTCTTCTTGATATAAGCTCAAATAGCAGCTATAGAAATTTCTGTGTAATGGTAGACGCTTTCAAAAAGTAAGTTCAGATTGGCTGTAAATAAAATGTTATTTTCATATAGTTACACATAGTACCAGCCTTATCTCCACATACTTGTAGTACCAGCCTTATCTCCACATACTTGTCCCATGACATTGAGATATTTGTAACAAATCATATTTTTCTATACCCCATCGAATTAGTTTATCGTAAAGTTTCGACTCAGTCCTTCAGAGCTGTCTTCATGTCACGTCGCAAATACACTTCATTGCCTCATTTTGCACTTTTATACAGGATGTTTCCGAGGTGGTTTTACAAACTTTCAGGGATGATGGCGAAGGGCTCATGTATGAATTTGAGATAAATAACCCTGGTCCGGAAATGACCGAGTCGAAATTTACAAGCAAAAATAGTTGTGTGGAAATGAAATAATGTTATTCCTCTGTACACCTTATTTATGTGTATTTATCTGTACATAAGACACATGCTGTATTCATCTGACGTTATTTACGTCGTCTACGTACAGTACTTACACTTACTTCAGTGAGCTGTCTGAGGGAAGGGGACAGGAAACTACACTAAAGCAATGCAGATAGCGTAATGTGTAACGGACATGGTCGGTCCTGATATGCACGTCTGTAGACAGCAGTGTGTGTGTACAAGTTGCAGTGTCCAGTCGATCAGTCCTAGTGAAATGGAGGAGTACACGAGAGCGGAATAAGCAGACCTGATTTTCGAATACTGATGAGCCAATGGGAACAGTAGACAAGCTCACAGATTGTATTGGGGACAAGTACCCACGTAGGAGACATCCGGCCCATACCATCTTTCCACGATTGTTCCAAAGGTTAAAGGAAGGAGGGCAAACACACACCTCCATCTCAAACAGCAGAAATAACTAAATTGCTCTCTCAATTAATATCACTCAATAAAAGAATTGTATTCCAATGGATACCATTCCATTGTGGAATCCTGGGAAAAGAGAATGCAGATGCTTTAGCAAAGAAGGGCAGCACTGCTACTTGCAGACCTGTTAACTAAATCTACGTCTTACTCTGTGGAAAGATTTATTAAATCTACATACTTAGACTTCAACAAACAAAATTTGAAAACACAATCTCAAGGGAAAAAATGGAACTCTCTGCATCAAAATCCACAGTTAATTCCTGATTTACCACGAAAATCGCCTGTAGCTGCATTTAGATTGGCAACAGGCCATGATTGTTTGGCCAAACACCTGCATAGAATTGGAATATATCAGTCCCCTAACTGCCCATTGTGCAACTCAAACCAAGAAATTGATTCAGAACACCTCAAAATCTGTGCTTCAGTGGCTGGCCATGATAATATCTTTGAACAATATTGGAGTGCAAGAGGTCAAATGACTATTGTCAAACGCCTGGCATTAGAAAACAACAACAACACAATTCCATTTCCACACAATTATTTTTGCTTATAACTTTCGACTCAGTCATTTCCGGAGCATGGTTCCTTATCTCAAATTGATACATTTGCCCTTCGCCATCATCCCTGAAAGTTTGTAACACCACCTCGGAAACACTCTGTATATTTCCCCAGTGTTATAGGCTTATTTTATGCAATAATATCCATTTTCATCTCAAACTCAGGGATTCCCATAGATATACTTCACAACGTTTACCGTAAGAATCCCAAGGAGCCGTCTCCTCAAGAAGATGATACGCTGTAGTAGTTACTCACTGGAGTGTCAGAAAAGGCGGGTTTTGTTAGCTCATTCTGTCATATTTGAGAAACAAATAGCCCTATGCAAGTCCAGAGAAAACGGCTTGTTTTAATAGAAGTTTAGTTTGTAGTAATAGTAACTGATTCAGTTGCTCTTGTAAGTACTCTTCCTTCTTTTTGTGTTCTTGTTTACATTCGCACAGTATAATTACTTACACAAGACAGAGATGACTGCGATGATAAAGACAGGTTAATAACCTCTGTCTTTTTTTCTCTCTCTCATTAAATCGACCTTGTCCCTTCACCTATTTTAAGTGTTCTCATAATAAGTATGGAACCAATTATCCGACAGACCTCTACCTATTGTTCTGCGTCGTGAGAATTTATGTGCTTTCTCCTTCCCCTTATCTTAACACAGTGACCTAGTAACTAAGATTGTTAAGAGTACAATGGCGTTTTTGTATGCAGCTTCTCTGTCTGCAAGTCCAATGAAGGGATACAACCTTTATCTGTTGGGAATGTTTCATACTCTTGGCGAGTTTTGCTCCAAGTTCATAATTGGAAGTCTTTTTTTTTAATGTACAGTAGTCGCGTTATATCTGTGCCTCTGCTTACCTTTATTTTTCTATGAATTCGTAGGAGAAGAGTATTACGGGGATACGGAATTCCTATCTTTCCCTGTGTTAACCCTGCAATGCTCCCCGGGGTGACTCGTCATTCCAAATGCCCCCATTTTCTTCTGTAGTTTAGTCTAATAATAGCTTGGGATATTCAACGGCAACAGAAGTTTCAATTACCTGTAGTGGAGGAAGGAGAGAAAAGTCTTGTAACTAGTACAGCATATCCCAGGTGAGCAGTAAGGGATCCAAAAAAGGGTGAACAGTCCAGGGTTAAATAAAAGTAACATTTTCTCAGGATGTATTGTAGCCTGTAGGCCTACTTAGGTCAAGAAACCTTTACAGTTTGTAAACCTACAGTTTACAGTTTGTTTGGGTATTATGTAATGATTGAAAATATTCCCGCCATTGTTTTCAGTTTGTTTTATTTTAACAAATAATATCTGAAAGAAGTAATACTTACTTACAAATGGCTTTTAAGGAACCCGCAGATTCATTGGCGCCCTCACATAAGTCCGCCATCGGTCTCTATCCTGTTCAAGATTAATCCAGTCTCTATCATCATATCCCACCTCCCTCAAATCCATTTTCATATTGTCCTCCCATCTACGTCTCGGCCTCCCCAAAGGTCTTTTTCCCTTGTTCTCCCAACTAACACATTATATGCATTTCTGGATTCACCCGTACGTGCTACATGCCCTGCCCATCTCAAACGGAAACAAGTAATAACTTAAAAAATAATAAGTCAGCTTCAGAATAGCTACTCACAATCAGATCACTTAGATTTACCACCTACAAAAATGTAATGAAACCAAGTAAAATAGATTCTGAGAAAATATCCCTTTTATTAAACATGGGGAAAGATAGTGATTCCGTATCTCCTTAAGACACATACAGTATATATCAGAGCCAAGAATAATACACTTTATTCTCCCTAGAAGTGCATCAGTATCAATTTGCCGGTGTATTTGCACTGAAGTCTGTAGTTTTTCGTACGTAAGTCACTTTGCAGATTTGAGAAATGACGTACGGAGAGGAAATATCGCGAAATTCTGGCCAAAACCTAAATTGTAGCTTAGTTATACAAACAAGTTTAAAAATTATGTTCTAAGTGAAATAAAAGAAAAGTTTCAGTTGACGGCCGAAATTTGACGAAGAACAGAACTCATTAATGCCAGAATTAAGAATAGGATCTGTTACTACTGGCATGCAAATTTTATTTAATTACGTAATTCCTTACATAATTCTTTAATACATTTGAACGACAAATAATGAAAAGACGAGTTTATCAGTGTATAGTACAAAGTGTGGCGGAGGAATCGGACGATTTTCAAATGGAAATAACTCAGTAGTTACATCTATTAGAACAAATCTATTACTGCCAAAAAAAAAAAGCTGGCTCTGTATGCCATTTTAGTGACATAAATTTAGATTCCCTTCAAATGGTGACCGTCTCTCCATATGCATTCTTCAAGTCTTTCCCTGAAGTTGCGTGTCGCTCTTTCCAACATTTCGCCATCAATGTTGGCGATTTCCTGGGCAATGACAATCTTTAGGTCATCAGTTGTTTGGAGCCTGTTTACGTACAATTTGAACTTCAGGTAACCCCACAGAAAGTAGTCGCAGACGGTAAGGTCAGGCGAGCTGAGAGGCCAGGGAATGTCGCCACGCTGAGAAATGATGTGCCCTGGAAATATGCGGCGCAGAACTGTCATTGAATTTTCTGCCGTATGAGCCGTGGCACCATCTTACTGAAACCACACAATTTGTCTAACAATTCCACGTAGACGCCTACGCAGTTTCGGTTAAAGAAATGTCCTCAGCATTTCGACGTAGCGTTCACTATTCACTATCACAGTGTTCCAGTTCTCCTCAAAATAAATATGGGCTTATGACGCAGTATCTAGACATAGCACACCAAACTGTAACCTTTGCACAGTGAAGCGGACGCTCATGTAGTTCTTTAGGATTTTCGGGGGCCCAGTATCTAAAGTTTTTCTTATTAACATAACCATTTAAATGTAAATGTGCCTCGTCACTCAGAACATAACTTCGTCACCAAAGTTTCCACGTTCTATCGGCGAGTGTCCTGTGTTGGACATAGTCTCCCTCATTCAATTGCTGAACGATCATAAGTTTATATGGATGAAACTTAAGATCTGAATGCAATATTCGGCGTACAGAACGTTCTGAAAGTCGCAGTGCTATGGCCTGCCGTCTAGCTGATCGATGTGGACTTCTCGTAACAGCCACTCTTACTCGCTCATACACTTCGAACGTGTCTTGATGCTGATGCTGATAATCGAAAGTTTTGCACCCATCCCAATATGGTATTGCGAGCAGGAACGGCTCCATTGCGGCTAACATTAAATTGGAGACGAAATGCAAGCTGGGTTTTCACAAGTGAATCACCATTCTTAAAAAATATCTCCATAACGAAAGCACGATGCTCCGAGGTCCATACTTCCATGAATACACAAACTGGCATCAAAAATGCTAACAAACTACGGTCGATCGATATCCGTAACCCCTCATGTTGCTCAGTAAACGGCCTTCTAAAACCGTCCGATTCCTTTGCCGCACCTTGTACAATTGAATCGGGTATTGTAAAAAGGGACCTAAGTCACTTTATTCTAGTTTCGAGATAATTAAAAAAAGTGTTTCATTTCAGCATTCATGTACTTAAGACAATAATTTTTTTGTGGTAGAAATAATTAATATAAAACACTTCGTTTTAAGAATGTAATCTATCTATATTTTGTTATCTCGTATTTATACATAACGTTTTGACTCGGGGTGATTTTGAACACGCGACTAGCTTCTAAATATACCTGCTTGTCACAATGGGTTTCCAGGGAAAAGGGAGACAGAAGCATTATGCTTTGTCTTTGAGCGCATTCCGAATCTCACCGGTGAGCAATCCGATGGCATTACGGTGTTCCGAATTCCACCGATGACGTCATTGATGCTCCACCGGTGTCGCACCGGTGCCATCAGCCTGCAGAGGTGGTGGCAGTCTCCATCAGCCGCCATCAGTGAATCTGATTGGTTCTTGTATAGGGCGGGAATTAGCAGACGAATGACATCGTGCACTGTTGTGTCATGTCGGTGTGTTCTGCTCTAGTTCTGCTGTATTGTTTGTAATGAGTACAACGTAAAAACAATATGTTAATGGCTTATGAGCGAACATGTCAACTGACCAGTTATTACTACCGGTTCAAGAAATAAGTTGTTTATGATCTCTTTTATTTGAACGAGATGGCAGTACGGAAATTTTCGCAAAATTTTGCTAGCGTATCACAGATAACCACTTACACAGTCGCCATGACAGCATCGATTCTTCCAGCAGTTTTGTTCCTTATTTTCGTTGCAACGTGACGTCATTGATGCCACCGGACCTGTGAGATTCGGAATACGCTGTTTGTAAGGGTATGTGGCCAGCAGTTTGCTTCCAGATTGTTTTTGACATTTCTTTTCTGTACTGACATTTTGCACGTGCTATTGTTCGCAGCGCGATACTTACTGTGTAGCATTTCAAAATTTTAGTCACTATGAAATTATTAGTAATTAGTTAATAGTAGTTACTAATAATGTACAATATGTATTAACATTACAACTATAAATAGAATATTAGTATTTGTAAATGATAATAATAATAATAATAATAATAATAATAATAATATAACAGTAATAATATTAATAGTAATAGTAAGTATAATATTAATATGCCTAATGCATAATTATTAAATTCGAATAGTGGTTTTCGTGATTCTGTCCGCCCATCTGTCTACGCCCATAGTGCCAACGTTATTTAAACGATTTTACTAATTTTTTATGAGTGGACCTGGCATATTTAAACTCTAAAATATCACATTTAGGTACATAAATTATTTTTTAAAATGTTAAAATAGACTCTAAATAGGTACATCAGGAAAAGACTTCAATGTTAGAAAATTAAGGTGTTGAAAACTTAACTTGTGTATCTAAATAGCCTACCGGTATGGAAATTTGATTTTAATTGTAGATGGGTCATTTGCAAAATTTGTATAACAAATGGACGATTGAGAACGTCAAAATTGAAGTACTATTTAGTGCATATTCTGCATGTATTAATGTAGTGCAATGTCTCTGCCATAGTAATCAGCCACTGTACACTCACCTTGCTTTACAGCACTGTTTTGAATGATGTAACAGACATGCCGGAGTAACACATCTGACAGGTAACAGACATGACAAAGCAAACATAAGTAAGAACTAACAATTTTTTTTTTTGCTTAAAAATCTTCACACGTGCACTATTATGTCCTCTTGATCTTGACTTTATATGTTGTTATTTGTGGAAAACACAACACAAAAATATCTGACAGAGTAAAAATGCACGCTTAGACTAAAACATAAAGCAAGAGTATGACACACAAACTCGCCAAATTGAAATGGGTGAACATAGCAGTACAATTAAAATGGGTCTTTGTCCATCGTCTTGGCTTGTGCTGACATCTGTGGGATTTCTTTTTCAACTCTGTATCCATAGGAACAGAATGGTATAACAGACCTGACTGACTTACTGGACTAGAGTAATTATGTAATCATGTTTAAGGAAATATAAACTCAGATATAAATGAAGTTCTGATAATATCAAATGTTTCTTTAATTTTTTTCTCAATTACATTATTAAACAAACCTTTATCTGGACATAATCATGCTCCATTTTAAAAACTTAACTACTATGGACACAGCATTTTAGCTGTTACTATGAGAATTCTATTTTATTCTCGTGAAATATTTCATATGAAGGAAATAATTCTTGTGACGTTTACTACATTAGTATTGAAACTACTCACTGTTAGGAATTTATAACTCTATCGTTATAAATGCAATAATGGGAAGGGTAAGATTTCATGGACGTCATTTGTTATACAAATTCTGCATATGACCCAGATACTTTGGAAGGGGATAATAGTGTTGGAATTAAAATATAGAAAGCTAAGCTAAGTATCTTGGAAGTGAATAACAATCTTTGAATTAAAAAGGAAGGCAGGGAATCATACAATTCCTGTAATTGCGTGAAATGTGGCTGATCAAACCACTAGTAATATCTTGAATGTAATACATAAAATATAGGGCCTAGTTATGATGAAATTAAAATTTCATTAATGTTTCCAGTAATGATACGTTGCGGATTGCATCGACGTAGTCCCTGTAAGGAGCAAGAGTGGCGTGGAGTATTACAGAAATGGTAACGAACGTTTTTCCCGAATAGATGTCCACTTAAACGTTCCACCACAGTATAGTATATACAGTCACGAAGCTCAATACGTAGTAAATATGCATCCATAGATAGTTGCTAACCACTAAGATCGCTAATATCGCCTCATTACAGGTAATGCGAAATAGTACCGGCACAGTCTATTGTTTCTAGCACCCTCACAACTCAAGCTTCGTGACTGTATATACTAGACTGTGGTTCCACGTTAATACAGAAAACTAAAATTACTGTACAGTCGTACATTTAATTAAAATAAAATAAAATAAAAATATTAAAATTATATTGATTTCATATTTAACTTAGGTAACTTAGTAAGGAACTATATTTGTAACTTTTAAATTATCAGGAATTTCATTTATAACGTTTCGAGGATACTTTAATGGAGAGGCTATTATTACATAATAATTGAAAATAAAAGTACCGATGTCTGTATTTTAAACGAACCATTTAGAAATAATTAGTCTATTATAAGTGATAAGGTAAGACTGATAGCAGAATATTACTTTACTTAGGCCTATTCAAACATTTGTAATTCTTAATTATATTATGAGTTTTAAGAATAATTGTTATTACCAAATTAATCTTGATTGCTTCCCCTGTTTCGGAAGCTACGCTACGCCACTGCTTTTCATAAAAGAGAGAGAAAAGGGGCAAACGTTTTCTATTATTCGAATTATAGGCCTACTATTATAAACCCAAGTAGAAGCTTGTCTGGATATTGGCGAAAATACAGTATATAAGCATTTGCGGAAGTCATTATTTAAAGTTGTAAGCTAGAATTAAAACAATAATTTTATTGTAAAGTTATAACTTTCGCTGAAATGAGCATATGGCCTTTCTTTATAGTAGCACCATTTCCCAAGCTGTACTTTGAAAGGAAATGAAAGCTGCAAAACTCGGCTCTATGCGCTGTTGGAGGTGTTTAGCTGGGTCGTGTGTAGGCTACTAGCTTATTACAGCGATAGAAACAAGACGTATGGTAATTTACTTGTAGTTCAACGAACACATGGTGGAGATGATCAATGTAATTAATCAACAATACCAGAACGAGTCCCATCGGAAGGATTTGGAGCAGTTCAAGAAGATAACGCTGTACAAAGGGCCGGCTTTCTTTCTTGAATTGTTATAATAATATAGCGAATTAAATAGTTGGAATGTGGTCTCGGTAACACATGAACAGCTGTGTGTCTATATGACTTATTCGTTGATTCATCGGACAAATATATACCTTTCTTGGATAGGTTCGTTACCCAGTACCGATTAATAATCAGTCATCGTCATCATCATCATCTTTATTTTGTTGTAGGCGACATAAAATGATCTCGAACAAATAGACATTACTTTGGCCTATTTATGTACGCAATCTACAGGAATTAAATAGCGTTCGGAGAGAAGTGGTCGTATAATTTTGCATAGATCGTCAGGATCTCTTGGGATCTTCAAGATCGTTAGAAAGTGTCGGAAGTATTTGTACCATCCTCAATTCAGTTAAGGTCACTGCAGCATAATTCGAGTAGGCAGGGTGCGAATTAACGGGGGGGATGGGGGGATTTCCCCCCTGTTGGAAAGTTATCGCCCTCTCATAAATTCATATTAACATCCCTGCCAGGATTAACGTCTATCGCCCCTCTCAAAATATAATTGTTTTAATACGAGTAGGCTATATGTACTTTATAAAGTACAAAGTAAGCAAAGAAAATAATATTTCTGTATTTTCATCACCGGCAAGCTGACAACAGGAATTACACTTCTTATCTTAAGTCTGTTCACGGATATAATTATTATTATGATCAAGATGCAAGACAAGCAACTCAGTGCGACCAAGCGTTGAGCCGTATCGAATGATAATAATGATTTTATGTATGGTATTCTCTATCTAGGATTCTATCCCCCCCCCATCCGAAATCTTAATTCGCACCCTGCGAGTAGGCTATATGGAGAAGTGTCTCATTTTCTACAACGCCTATGCAGAATTATACGGGCATATCGGTGACAGCAATGAGTGATAGGTTCTTTTTCAAGTGATAGTGAGCTGTTAGTATCTCTATTACCATTTTTATACTCTTTCAACAGAGTGTTCACATAGTAACGCACACTTATGGGGAAAGATGCATGTTTTATGGCAAGTGTGCATTTCACACACATGTGTAAGACAAAGCACGTTCGCAAATATACGAGTATATCGTAGTGTTTCAGTCGATATCATGTCCACACAGCGTTGAATTTTGCCTGTAACCCTTAGATTGTGTAAGAATGATTTGAATATGCGGCGTCCTTTAGCTATTTCCAAAAGAAGAAATCTGATGGGGCTAAGTCTGGCGATCGTGCCGTCCACATGTTTTGATATTAGTCGTCCTGTGAACGTTCTTTGGAAGTTTTTCATGGTTTCCTTAGCATTATGTACCGTTGAATTTCCCAGTTGAAACAATTTTCTATCGATGTCATCAGATAGTGTAACCACAATTCTGTTGTACCATCGTAATGTAGGCCTACGGCTCGCTGTTAACCCGCTTAGAGAAATGAAGTTATGAAAATTTTTCAGCGTTAAATTAGTCATTGTATACTAATTTTATTCTGGGCATTAACGTTTCCATATACTGTACATAGGTAAAACCGTGCCTCTATCTTGCCCTAGATCATATATAAAACAGATTGACCAAGCTTATATTAAATTTAGACGCAACTGGAAAATAACGGACGCTATGCGTCGCTAGTGTCGAGAAATGAGCTTGCAATAACAAACACTAGATGGCAGAGTACCTGGTTAGTACATAGAGTAATACGACTGTGGGATGACTTTTTTACGTCATGCCACCTCCAAATTTCTTTCTCATTGTAATGTGAGGTTATGTTACAATAAGACTTTGATGTGTCGCTAAATTGTAGTATACAGAAGCTTGTTTTACCCAAATTCATCAACACACATAGATGACATTTTGGTACATGGCTGATATAATGTTGTTTGCGTTCAATATATAATCTGTCATCATTTGATGTACGAAATCTAATTGTTTTTAATTTTCAGTATACAATACCTCCCTAGCAACAATTATCACAAAATACTAAAAAGAGCAGATTTGTCTGCGTTTGTTGAATGCACATCATGATGCTCACGAAAAGGCACTAATTTATTTTGTGTGAACAAGATTACAATTTTTGAATATGAAGGAAAAGCAGGTATCCCTCTTCTGAAATTTATCCGAAAGGGGAAGAATTACAACTCCCTCCCCCCAAACATGTTTCCTCTTTTCTAGGCCTATATGTTTGCATTTTACAGGTGTATTATATGATGCGATATGGAAGCAGATAAATAATAAATGTACGTTTCTCGTCCATATGAAATTCAACGTGTTCATAACGTAGACCTGATACAGTGCTTCATGTAGGCTACACAGCTGGCAGTGTTCTTTTTACGAATAAGCGGTCGTACTAATCATTTTCTTTTCATCTGAACTATTGCTAGAATATGCGTTTGTGTTTTTATTTGCTCTGTATGTTTTTAAATAACTACTGAACATCATCTTTGGTTAACAAATTGTTCTAGTATTCGTTTTATATCAGTCTTACGGTATTGAATTATGTCCATAACGTGGGCGAGATATTATCAGGCTGGAAAATTCGCTCTGAATGCATTTTTTTTACACAATTTTCTAATTTTCAGCAGATTTACGATACCCTGTGCGGTTTCTCTGCCAATGCAGAGTTAATTGCATTATACGGTAATTCTGTTATTTTCCTGACACTTTTATATCCGTTCTCAAACGTACTGATTTAGATTCTTTACCCTACTGTAGGTATTTTGCTCTCTACAAATCATCGTTAGTCAAATGAAATAGCCTATAATAGTTGTTTGCAACGAATTAGTAGACAACCTCAATCCCTCCTGACCGCCTCCCTTACGAATTTCTTTCTCACTTTAATCAAATTTACTTTATACTGGTCCTTAAATTACTGAAACTAGTGCTGAGGTAGTTACGGTGATTTCTGAAGTGAAAATCGTTCAATTTATAAGGGTGAAATCAAAAATAACTTTTGTAGCCTTTCCTTGTCCTTAATTGGAAATTTGAGTAACTTCATATGACGACAATATTTCTTCCTTCTAGAGTTAACATAATCGCAGATGGGCATTTCTAAATGAAGTTTGTTACACAGAAACCTTTGAGACAATATTGACACTTGAAGTTCTTTATATAGTTCATCTATAAGAGTTAAATTAGCGCTGAGGTAGTTTCCTTCATACTCAGCTTATTCACCTTACATACATGAGTCTGTAACAGGTTAGGTTTGGTCAGTGCTGTCATGGTAATTTTTTTCTTGGCCATACACCCCACCCCTTGTTTTCTCCCTTGAAATATATTTTACTCTCCTCTCTCTATTTCTCCAATTGTCATTTAATTATTTTTTTTAATATTAAGGAAGAAGTAAAGAAATTGTTTTGTTTTACAATTTAATTGTACAAGTTTGATTTAAAGAATACACCATGTAGCACCACCATAGATGCACACTTGTCTCGATGAATCTTGGAGTGTATATTTGCAGCACTTCTTGTTTTTCAACCATTATTTTATATAATTCTGGATTCCAGTGCTGAAGAGGTGGATAATTTTTGTTTATGAACATCAAACAAAATAGGCGGTAGGTACAGTAGGAACAGGAAGAGATGATCTAAGATCTGTATAGATCTCCACGTACAAAACTTAGGCACCCATATGCCGTATGGCTCCTTACAGACAAAATCTTCATTTCCCCATACGATTAATTAAAAAAAAATTGTAGGTTCCATACGATATATGGCCTCGTGTGGCCTCCATGACAGCACTGGGGTCAGTTAGTTTAGACACTTTTACACCTTGCATATACAATCAAATGCATCTCCACAAAAAATTCCTTGTAAATTGAACGGTTTTCACTTCAGAAATCACAGGAACCCCTTCACCCAGGTAAGTAGTTAGCAGTTAATCATTTCAAAGCTCTTGTTATATTATGAAATAGCATCACACAATGCTGCCAAAATAAATGTTCCCAGTGTTAAAATTACAGAGTGTAAATTTCGCTTAGGACAGTTTTTGCTCTGGAAAATTAAAGGAAACAAACAGTATATCAAACCAGCAGCTGAGACACAAAGCACCTGAAATTCGAAAGTGGTTAAAAATTTTTATATTTCGTTCTTTCTTATTTACCAGCAACAGAAGTATCAATATCAGATTTTTTGCAGATCTAATATCAGAGGCCCCTCCTATTAGAGAATGTTTTGAATATTATTATATTCTGGAAAACTACATTGGCACATCAACCTCCCCATCCCCCCGCCTGAATTCTGGGCTGAAGCACGAAAATTTCGAAATGTACAAACTACAGATGCTGCAGAATATTACCACAATGGTCTTCAGCAAGAATTTTGTAAGACATATCGAAATATCTTCATGGTCATTATATGTATTAAAATAAAACATATACTACATGTGAAGTACCTACTAAAAATGAGAGAAATAGAAATGGGAAGGACAATAAAAAAAGTGGAATGGACAAACACTAAGAAACTATTCATCTTGAATCAGTATGAACAATAGGACACTTTTTTTTGGTGTTAGTGATATAGAATATGAAATTAAGTTGCATCAATAAGTTTTTCGAGTTTAGCATTACTTTAAGTATTTATTGTCCCCTTGTTGGAAAGATGGAATTACTTTGTTTGAAACTTGATGAAATTTTATTGTACCTTAACTCAATTTATTAAGGTACAATAAAATTCAAAATAATAACTGCAGGCCATTTTAAAATAAATCTGTTGGATGTAAATTATTTCTTAATTTATTAGGACCATAAAGGTATTGTTACAAGCGATAGATTGAATCATTTTTATCTTAATAATTTAATGTAGGATGATTATTTCGGGAATTGTTATGCTCTAAATTGTGAGAATATTTAATACTTTTTAAAAATATAAATTTGGAATATGTTTCCAGTTAGTAAAGAGTAATTCAGAGAGACAGAGGTCTCAAGCATATTTATTGACACATGCCAGAATTATTAAATATGAAAAAAAGAGTTCTTGCACTAACATACTGTTTATAAAGTAACCAAATCTTAAGAAATACAGTATATGTACTGGTATTCTATATAAAGGCATAGGAGTGAATATAAATCTGTTTTAAGGAATTCCTATTTAATATTCCTGCTACAGGAACATGACAAAATAAATACAACGCAGCATGGAAGCTAATTCAACTCTTATCGAGTATTGTTGATGAGATGTGTTATGAAGGTAGACCGAATCATTCAATATAAATGTATAAATAGGACGAATAATAATAGATTAATTTCAGTGTATGTAGTATCAAAACTGAAAGCGGTAACTAGTCTATGAATGATGTCTTAACAAGTATAAATAAAATGGACTCTTGACAAGAGACACACATTTGGCTTCAGTAATAACTAGGGCTTCAAGGAATTTATGGTAGCTCACCTGTCAGGCAAAACTCTGAATAGTCAGCATTGTCGAACTATAGAAGCGCGATTAAAAAGTATTTTTTTCCCCACCCATTACATATGATTGCTTTTTTCAAGTCCCGGTAATAACATTATTAAATTAATTATCCCACATATTTGGGTGGTGCCTTTCTTTGTTTCTGACATAATTTATGAGAGTTTCTCTTTTACGCTTCAATAGAGAAATACAACTTTCAGTGGACAATGAACGTGTAACTCTAATGGAACTCTAAGAACCACAGCATTAATGTTTTCTTCTTTTCTTTCATGCCCTTTAGTTTTTGTTGCAGATAATATCATGCTATTGGATAATTATACATGCACCTTTCTAATAAAATTGGCATATATTTCACTGGTCTCAGAAGTAAAATTAAATGTATAATAGCTTCTCGGTGCAAAATATTTACTAAAAATTATTGTACGATTTGAATAAAAATGTCACTTCTCAGGCAAGGTTATTCGTGGATGACTGTATAATATACAGAAAAAATTAGTGATAAATCTTATATCACCGCCTTGCAAAACTAGCTTGATGTTATTGAAAACTGGACTACAACAAATAAAATTAAAATCAATGTGAGCAAAAGTAAATCAATATGTATCCTTCTGTAAAACACAAAATTAAATTCGTGTCATATACCAATTAAATGGATCACCAGTGTCACAAGTAAACACTTAGGTACTGTATATATTTTAGTAACAAACTGGTTGAAATAAGTCACTAATATTACAAGGATAGCCTGGAAAACACTACATTTCTTTATGCGTATTCTTATGAAAGCTAACCGAAAGTCAAAAGAATTAATGTACATAACCCATGTTCGGTCCACTGCTGTGGAGTAATGGTAGGCACATCTGACCGTCAAATGAGTGGGCCCGGGTTCAAATCCTGATTGGGGCAAGTTACCTGGTTGAGGTTTTTTCCGAGGTTTTCCCCAATTGTAAGGCGAATGTCATGTAATCTATGGCGAATCCTCAACCTCATCTCGCCAAATATCATTTCACTATCATCAATTCCATCGAGGCTAAATAACCTAGTAGTTGATACAATATCGTTAAATAATCAATTTAAAAAAAGACGTCAGATAAGCAGAGGAAGTTACAAAAGCTTGTAGTGGCGTCTGTGTTGTTAAAAAAAGGGAAGTACTACAAATGGCAGAAAAAGTGGATAGCCTATATTGATGTATTTGTTACGTGACATTACACAGGAGATATCACCACATATAGTTGTAAACAACCGTGGATATTTTAAATCTGAAAGTGTACTTTAGTGTAATTTTTTTTGGGGGTTATTTTACGACGCTGTATCAACATCTAAATTATTTAGCGTCTGAATGATATGAAGGTGATAATGCCGGTGAAATGAGTCCAGGGTCCAGCACCGAAAGTTACCCAGCATTTGCTCGTATTGGGTTGAGGGAAAACCCCGGAAAAAACCTCAGGTAACTTGCCCCCACCCGGGATTCGAACCCGGGCCACCTGGTTTCGCAGTCAGACGCGCTGACCGTTACTCCACAGGTGTGGACACTTTAGTGTAATCAAGTGTTGCTTTGTATAATAAGAACTGTAGGCACAGTGTATACGGTAAATCTCTATATGCATTTGAAAAGATTAGTAATCAACTTGACAGAAATGTTCGTGTGTCACAATATAATTTGTAATATTTTATTTGTTAATGGCACTGTTATTTTTATTAAAGTATGCGATTTAGCAGTTACATGTACTTCACAAATGTCTTAATTGTTTCAAAAAAAACTAAATGCATTTATGACATTTGGCACAATAATATGAACATTTTCCATTTTGGTAATAAATTAAGTGGCAAGAAAATGTTCATGTGTCACACCATATAATATTTAATATTTTTTACATTATTAATTATTCCCTTTCATTATGATTTTCCGTTTATATTTTGGAATGCTTACGTTAAAAAACAGTGATGTGTCTTTCATGAACTCCTAAGTATTTGATTAAGTATCCTGTGAAGATCATAGTTACTTCGAAAATGTTACGTGTGTGACTATGGAATGACCCATCAGTATTGTTAGTATTGTTACAAATTACAAAACCTGAAACTGTTAGAATGGGATCAGGAGTAGTGACAAAAAATGTAATGTTGTAGGCCTACATCAACATGACTATTTTAATCCAGTTTCTAATAGTTTTTAAGGTTTGAAGGCCTTTTGAGGTAAACAGTATTGAACATGTGAGGGAAGGGCTATTTCTTGGTAATGGATTAGGCCTGTATATTTTATAATATTATTAACTATATATTGTTAAAGTACCTAGTAAATATCGTAATATGTATATTATATAATACTGTAAACGAGACAATATCACAGGCTGCAAACTAGATTATTCTTGTTTTTGTATAATTATACGAACATGTCTGAAATAAACAAGACTACCAATGTTTAGGTTAGGATAGGATTACTTATATATTGTAATCAGGCTATATGCACAAATTTTCCAATATACTACTATCATAACTAAATAGGTAATGTTAACATTAATTTTCATAAGTTTTTGTGGTGCAAATTAAAATAATTCAAAGTAAAGTATAACAAAACTCCGACAACATTATAATTATGAACGTCAAATTCTCTTATTTTATTTATTTTTCAGTGTTTAGTCCCTTATTTCCCATTGTTCTTTGGATTTATCATTAGTGAAATATCAATTAACGGATAAATTATGTTATATACTCAGTTGATAATATAAATAGTATTCACGACAAATATATAAAAACAGAAGAGATAACGAATCATAATTTAGCCCACCGATAACTTTATAACATGGTCTAAAAATTCTAGGTAGATTGGCTTTGCGCGAGAGACTGCATTGTGTTCTATTCAATACAAAGGCGTACTTTATCTTATCTCTCCGCTTCGCCCACGTGACAACTATAATTAGAACTCCCTCGTTCCGAACTTGCCTAGGTCATATAGGCCAATAATATTTATCCATGGTCATCAATTGTCGACAGTACATACCGTTGCTTACGAGAATATCTCGTAAGCAAGAAATAATCGATTTAGACCGACCAGACCGGTTCAGAGTTCGTGTCTCGTGATGGTGTTGGTCATTGTGCCATCTGTTGACGATTATTGAACTACATCAAGCCGGCCTCGACTGCAAACCCTAAAGCCTATATAAAAGAGCTATCTGTTAGTATATATGATCTAGGATCTTGCCAATAATACCAGCCCTTAAGTTCCTCCCTTTAGGGGTTATCCTTTCGATAAACCAGTGACAATAATGCAGTCGAGCGTCGAAATCTTTTGGTAACTGCTCCTTCACTGCGCGGAGACTGTGTGGTTACATCTTTGTTGACGACCTCAGTGCTTTATGAGCACAGATCGCTCTGACTTGAAAACCTCCGAACTTTTTTTTTACTATTCTGTTCTTACGTCTATCATTTTCTAAGCGTCGACCACTTTTGATGCGTTTGTGAGATTTCAATTTGTTTTCGTTTCTGTTTCGAAGGCAATTGTATGATTATGTAACTTTCGATTTTCATATAATGTTCTACATTGAACATTGTCTTATTCTTGTTTCACCATCTGGAAAGAAGAAAAACGAAACAATTTTAGGACCAGGTTGCGTTATATATTTTACGGTTTGTATTAAATGAAGTCAGATCGTGGGCCCTCGACTGAATGGTAATGGATACTTTTTTTACTTGATTATTTAACGACGCCGTATGAACTACTGGGTTATTTGGCGTCGATGAAATTGGTGATAGTGAGATGGTATTAGGTGAGATGTGGCCGAGTATTCGCCATAGATCACCTGAAAGTTGGGAAAACTTCGGAAAAACCCAATCAGACAATCGGCCTAAGCGGGAATCGAACCCAAATCCAAGTGCAATTCCGGATCAGTAGACGAGCGATCTAGCAGCTGAACTGCGCCGGTGGCTCCCAGTCACTGTTAGAGGAGGTATACCTTCACATCCCTGCCCAGAATTGAACCCAGATTAGCTGGATTTGTTTTTGTATATGCTTTCATTTTTGGAAAACCTTTGATTGTACATTCTGAAAAATGACCCATAGAAAAATTATTTACAGTGAATAGTATGTGAAATAACTACTGAAGCTTTCCTGGCGACGTGATGACTCAAAATTTTCTCGGGCTTCCAGCCAGGTCATAAGTTGGTGATCCACCGCCGTTTCGAGGATGTTCATCTTCCTCATCTTCAGGGTGAAATGATATCTAAGGGTTAAAAGTGATCTCGCCGCCAAAAAAAAAAATCGGAAAAGAGTGGAGAATTGGGAGGAAAAGGTACGCAAAACGCATCCTTGCAAGGGGTTCGGGGCTGCAAGAAACTAAATATGTGAGCTCAAAGCCTGTTGGCCACTAGTCTCACTCCGGGTTACGCTACTCCAATGAAGGAGTCTAGAAAATTTTGAAGGGGAAAAACCGAAAATGGACGTAACCTCTTAGGTACCACATACGCGAGGGGGACGGAAATGTGATCAAAATGATCACGGGACGGGACGAGGAGCAGATGGCTGGTGTAATCTGCACATTGAAATGAACTGTGTCATTTCGCAGTGCAGGAGGAGTCGAGAAGACTCTGTCGTCTGTTGTTCGATGACAAGGCAGGTGAAGACCGCCAGGAGAGACGCCGTGAATTCTGAATCTGCAAATTGAAAGGTTCCTTGTTCTTTCGCATTGCTACTACACTAGTGACGTTGCACATGCATTTCATAATTTTATAGACTCTGAACTAGGGCATTAAGTTGTTTGTTAGAAAAAGAGGAACTTATGGGGAAGGGCATATAGGTCCGTGGCCCATTTCTCTTAGGGCTCATCCCGACATTTGTCTTAACGCCTTAGGAAAACCACGGAAATACCTTAGGCAGGATGAGTTGTCTCAATATAAGAGACTAGCCAATTTGGCTTTTAAGTAATAGGTCGATTGAGTTATGATAGATGTAATTATTAATTAATTTAGAATAATTAAGGGATCATGGGAATGTGAATGCAGGTCCGTGGCCCATTTCTTTTAGGGCTCGGGGTACCCAGCTCCTTAATTTATAGTGCCAGAGGGGGGAGTTAGCCGAGGAGCTGTGCGCTGATTGGCTCTTATTAGTGCGGACCGCGGCGCGAACACGGCCGACGTGTCGTCTTGCTTTGTGCTGTTCGGCTGAGTATGTGAAGTTTATTCGGTAATGGTATACAAGGCTATATGGTACAGTACTGTATTAACAAGCCATCCTTGTATCTACTTACAGAAATCATTGTAGTCATCATAAGTATTTACCTTGGAAGGGCTGTTGTCAACAAATCGCTAGCCAGTGACGTAGCTCGATCGGCAGGCGCGTTTGCTGCTGATTCGGAACTGCTCTCGGGCGTGTGTTCGATTTTCGTTTGGGCTGATTACCTGGTTTGTTTGTTTTTTTTTTTTCGCAAGTTTTTCCCCAGGTAATGGCGAATACTCGGTCTCATCTCGCTATCATTCATTCCAAACACGCTAAAAGATAACGTAGTAGTTCATACAGAGTCGTTAAATAACGAAACCACCAACTATAAATGGTTATGACAGCGAGATCACCGAGGATGAAGGGTTTTGTAGCCAAATGGAAAGTTTTTTTTTGTCTTCAAGGTGTCTGGTTTTTTTTTATTTATGTTGACCATAATTTATTTAACAATTTGTGCTTTATTTTCGTTGTCTTGTTGTATTAGTCTCTCTTTTCCTTTTGTTGACGTCACGATGATGTCATGTGCTTCTCATTTAATGTTTCCTTGTGGTTCATTCTATTTTCACAGAGTTTAAACATTTTTCTGTCGTTGATGGAACTCTTATTATTGCTATGATTTTGTAGAATGATCCTACATAGTGACTACTTTATGACTCTGTGAGTCTTGGTGTACGTTGATATCCAGCGATAAAATTTTATATGCTAGTTCATTTGATTATAGCTGCAAAATATATTACCACATCACTTTTCAGTAGTAATTCGGTAGACTAACTGTAGCTTAGATAGCTAGATGCCTGTCACCAAGCTTTATTTCTGATTTATCTCATCAGATGCTGCGAGGGCTGCGGTGGGGAAAAAATGTCAGTGTAGAAAGGTTTATCTGTTTTTCGTTTATGAATACATAAAGAAAACGCTCTTATCTAAATAACATATTTTAATTAAAAATCAAGTTCCGCATACACACAGGCATTGTCTTGTCCTTATTCATCTATGCCCTTTTTGATTGATTTAACTTAAAGAATTCTAAAAAGAAGAAATTGGACATTGATTTATGTAAAAACAGAGGGAGAGCTATGCACAGGCGATTCGATGTTGTCATATATCTTTAATTATTCTAACCACAATACCTTCACTATTTATATTTACCTTGAGATTTTTTCTTTCTTCGATTTTATGCCTTTGAAGAAATGATGGCAGCGTTTCAGCTAAAGGGGAGTGTTATTTCCTGGTGCTTGCTATGTCAAACAAAAGGATGACAAGTATTTGCCAATCGTGCGCATCGGTAATACGAGGTGCGTTCAAGTTCTAAGGTCTTCGACTTTTTTCCTGACAAACTACTTGCCCTAAAAATTAGAAACTTCTGTCACTTCGTAATGTAATCTCTCTGCAGACGTAGGCATTTTTCACAATGTCGACACCATGATACCATGGCCGTTGCGAACGCTTCTTTAAGGGTCTCTTTTGACCATTGGGAAATCGCTGATGCAATAGCGGTGCGACTGGAGAAACCGCGGAGAGTGTCTTTCATTGTTTGAAAAAGCCAAAATCGCTAGGAATCAAGTCAGGTGAGTAGGGAGCATGAGGAACCACATCAAAGTTGTTTCCACGAAGAAACACTTGTGTTATGTTTTCAGGTCTTCATTCAGGATTGTGTGCACAGATCCCACGGAAATGCCAACTTCTGAAGCGATATCTTCCACAGTGAACCGACGATCCTCCAGAACATGTTTCCTCACCCACACAATCATGTTGTCAGATCGGCTGGTGCGGGACCGAGGTTCATCTGGCTCATTGTCACACGACACTCGACCTTCTTTGAACTCCACACCACGAACGCATATTCTTCACATTCATGACACCATCACCACATGTTTCATTCCTCTGACGATGAATTTCAATGGGTGTCACACAACGCAAATGGAGAAAACGAATGATTACGCGCTGTTCTTGTAACGAGAACGTCGCCATTTTAGAATTGCTTCTCACTATAGTTGCTGCCAGTAGGTTTCTGTGCGCTGTTTGCTGCTGCCATCTCTATCACGCATTCACAAAGAGTGCCCACGTCTTAAGCCAAACCACATGTTTCTATCTGTTCCCAGTCCTGAGAAAAAAAAATGGGAGACCTTAGAACTTGAACACACCTCTTATTATATTCGTAATGCTGTCTGATGCCACATGTGCTATGGATTATGAATTTTGACAGACATAATTAAGTCACATATAAGAACTAGGTAGTAGAGAATTGAAATTCAACACTTCAGTCGCCACAGACGGCAGCCATAATTTTGATAGTAACGCGCTTTATTTAAACCTACATACAGTACACGTGTTCACCGACCAGTTGGTACGTGCAGAAATCACCTAGGATATTCTAATATAACTGTGAAACACATGCACAGATACTCGATTTAGTTTCTCCAAATATCCGTTTGTGTTCATTTGTGCATGTAAGAAAAGTCTGGTTCCATGTATTGTGGGTCCCTATCACCACGGCATGGCGCGTCCTCAGGTTGCGGATAGAGGAGACGGCCTCCAGATATGGAGGGTAGCTGAGAATATATTGAATAAGCAGTCGTGGATAAGGGGTGGTCCTCCAGCTTGGGGGTTGGGCGAAGGGCTCACAACCCATCACCGTAAAAAATAGCTTGTTATAGCTCATGCATTTTGTCAAGACACTCGCGATGCGCAGTAGGGGAACAACTTTTCTGTAGAGGAGCTAGGAGTAGAAGGAAAGGTCGGGCGTGTGTCTATCGAGTTCAAGGCAAAGACTAACCCATTCCCCTATAATTCGTAAGTAGACTCATCCGATCTCGTGCGCAGCTCTGTAGGAAGAGTGGGGGAGTGTCTGGACATAATGCATGATCTGTACAAATCCATACAATAAGCCTCGGAATGGGACTGATTCTCTGGCACGACCACAGCAAAGGAATAGATTAATCTTCCACAGGATAGGGACCGATGGCGGGCTTATGTGAAGGCGGCAATGAACCTGCGGGTTCCTTAAAAGCCGTTTGTAAGTTGTAAGTACGAAAAGTCTGGTTTGTACTTTATTCCACGTTGTTACGGTAGAAGTTAATACAACGTAGTTGTTTATTCAGACCTGTTAACGATCTTGAAAGTAAATAAAACATCTCCTTTATCCTAACACGATAATTTATGTTCTCCACTCGCAGCACCTTCTCAACGATTTCAAGTGTTGTGGGCATTAGTTAGAAGAAGAGAAAATTTGATAAACGTGCGAGAATATTTTGTTGTCTAATTCCTTTTAAAAGCCTAATAAAATTAAAAACAAAATCAAATACATTTTTATATAAATCATGGCATGCCACTAGAGAAACTTAAAGCACCTGTATTAATACATCGAAAATGGTGAAAAAAAAAACGCACAGTTATGCACTTTGTCAATGAAAGGATACTAAAATTAGGAATGTATGCAACACGAAGATATATTTCTATACTAGGTATATATAGCCCGGAAGAAGGAAGATTAGATGACGATACAATTTTATGAATATTTACAAAACATTATTAAGACAAATCTTAATGATTACACAATAATAACTGACGATTTAATTGCAAGAGTTGGAAATACACATATAAAAGATGTACTAAGAAAACATTGGAAAGAAAACCTTGAAGGATAACAGTAAACTTTTTATTGACTTTGGAAACTATATCGGTAATAATTTAAAATTTATTAACCCATTTCCACATTTAGACGTCCATAAATACACGTGGAACGCAAGAGGAAGTAGAAATATACACCATAGTAAATAAAGAAACTGACAAATCTTATTGGGAAATCTCTTGTCTAGCTGAAAATCATTCAACGAGACGAGTAGACATTTCAGCGTACAATCTGACACATCATTGTGGACCCAACGATACATTTTGAAGTAGGATGTCATCAGTCAAGCGAGATCCACCATGAGAATAAGTCGATCTATGAGTCTACAGCTCACTATTTCAAGCTCAAATATTACTTACTTCACATTGAGGTATTCGGCTTGCTCATAATTGCTCCAGGGACTATCCCAGCTTTTTTCCCCCCAAAGAATTTCGACAGCAATTTGCTTTGCCTACATCTCTGAGGGATGACATTGTGATAACCATAGGTACAGGGACATCGTTTTATTTTTACTTCAATTTTTATTGTACCTGAGTTTTTTTAATGTACTTAACTCCCACCTCTTCTACTAATGAAGTTCAACCGTCCTCCACACAGATCCAAGACTGCATGTACAGTCATAGCACAGTCTAGTGTATACAGTCGTGAAGCTCAATACGTAGTAAATATGCAAACAATAGATAGTTGCTCACCACTAGGATCGCTAATATCGTCTCATTACAGGCAATGCAAAATAGAACCGTCACAGTCTATTGTTTCTAACACCCTCAAAACTCAAGCTTCGTGACTGTATATAGTAGACTGTGGTCATAGTAGCCTTACGGTCATAGTAGACAGTACGTTCCGAAAATATGTTCGCTTTTCCAGTGACGAAAGAGCTTTCAATATTGCATCATTTTCCATTTGTCTACGTCGCATCCCGGTTTCCTCCACCTGCTTCTATTCGCCTCTCTGTAAAGGCTAGTGGCTGGGCTGTCTTAGCTCTTTCCTGGGAACATTAATTTCTGTTAGGAATTGGACGTCTACGTAATATTATACCCATACAATTGTTTAAAATAACTGTCACTAAAAGGGCCTCGTTAAGTAATTAACTATCACATGATTTTCTTCCTTTCTACGACGCTGCGATGTAACCACTTGGACGGACAGTAGATAGCATGTCTGAGTAATTTTATCTTTTCGGATCGGACAGAAGTGAAGATTGAATTTACAGTACGTAAGGTCTCTTTTATAGAGTAGGTATAGAATTATTTCAACATGAGTTACTGATACGAAGTACGACCCTAGTAATTGGAATTACGTACAATAGTCTATAGTGCGATAATATGCACATTAGAACTGAAGCCTGTATCGAAATGAACGGCCACCATTTTCAAAAATGTGTTTAAATATCCATAATATTATTATTTTTCAATTTAACTTCATTCTCTAAATTGTACGCTAATGTGTTGTAGACAGTATAATATACATTGCATAATGAATACGTCCGCATGGAAAGCTCAGTTCGTGAGTAAAAAACACTCATTGTTAATACTGTACTGTATTTTGATTAAACAAAAACCTAATGAAAATTATCAAACTCAAAAGCGCGATATTTCCTAGTTTACGTAAATGGATGAACTACTTTTCTTCCGTCCTATACCTAGTAAAATGATTTCTTTGTATATTACGCCAGTGTCATCGAACTCCAGTCGTGGAAGGAGGTAGCAAACGGTGTTTCCGGTTCTTAATCGTTGGTCCAAAGGTTAATATTAGACATGTTAGTAAAAATAAAATGATGTCCCTGTAGAAGGTTCGTACCAAAACAGTAGATTTCACTTGTACAGCGAGGAGTGTAGATGTCACCCTCGCTACAGAAGATAAGCAGTTCACAAACAATGCATACTGTATCAATCAGGAGCTGTGTACAGTCGTGAAGAATTTGAAGAATATTGTTAATTTATATTAATAGTTTAGGTTGTGAACAAAGTAAGCTATTCAGTTATTGTTGTATTATTTACGTAAAATGTTAATATTATGCATGATTCCAAAAAAAGTAGACTCATCTTTATTAAACAAATATGCAAACAGGAGTGTGTAACAGGTTCGTTTCTTTCCCAAATTATTCTTCGTTAAATATTGACGTCTCCTGCTGCTATGCATTCGGTTGCGTTACAGTCCAAGTTCAACATCGGAATTACGATACGAACTTTCTAGCTGTCATTACAATAGAAATTAACTTTTTTTTAAATATTATGTGCCATGTACGAGATATGCTATTAGGGTCACAAAGTTGTTCTTCATCTGATGATAGTAAGAAGTACTGTATGTATCTTTATTTCAGATTTGCTTCATATTATTGCTTTTTTTTTTTTTTTTGTATTCGTTTATTATTTTCTTGTTCTAAGGCCGTGGACGATTGGAGCACATGTTTGGCTGTACTACATGTTTGTCGTTCTGGTTCACTGACACGGAGAGCTGCGCTACTAGACTTTTCATTCGGTAGAGATATAGTCCAAGCTCACACAACTTAACAGTTTTGATACCAATTTTCTAGGTCTGGTGATAACTGTGTTAAAAAAATTCCCGTCAAATCCTAATTAATGACATGGTGCCATAATAATGCAATTGTAATTTTTCATGCTCTTTTTTTTTTTTTTTTTTTTTTTTATTCATTAGTCATTAGTTATCTTTACATATGTATATTTTTGGGAGTATCCCGAGTCCAAAAGGGCTACCTTCGTTAAGACGGTTTTTAAATAATAATTGGCAGTGACAATTCTGATCACTTTACTTTAATATCAGATATTGTAGTCCCATCAAGAACAAAAAATGATAAAACTCCAAGGAAAGACCACATAGAAACTTTTCAAGTTCACTTATTAAAAGAAAAATCTATTAGACAGCTGTATTATGAACGAATCAATCGTAGCTAACGCAGAAACCAATTAGAAGGAATGAAATGAAAGTGATTAGACAGGCAGCTAAAGAAGCACTAGGGAAAGGAAAAAATAATTTACGAACTATATGAGCTAAGAATATGGTAGAGAGAGAGTACAAGCTTTTTAATTGGTTATTTTAAGACGCTTTATCCACTGCTATGGTTATCTAGCGTCTGGATGAGATGAAATTGGTAATACCGTACAAGCAAAATGAGTCCAGGGTCCAGCATCGAAAGTTACTGACATTTGCTCAACCAGGTAACTTGTCGCAACCAGGATTTGAACCTAGGCCCGCTCGTTTCAGATCAGGCATGCTAATCGTTACTACATAGCAGTGAATTGACAGCACAAAAGATCAAAGAAAAGAAAGATGGGTACCTACCTAAAGTATGTAATATGAAAACAACAAACTCTAATAGAATATACGAAACATGTGCGATTTCCTTTACAGAACTCAATAAAATTTAAAGA